>NW_007251414.1:142630-299382 GCF_000164805.1 Carlito syrichta | reverse complement strand
TGTATATGTACCACATTTTTTTTATCCAGTCCAGCTTCAATGGGCAACATGGTTGGTTCCATGTTTTTGCTATTGTGAATAGAGCTGCAATAAACATTCCTGTGCAGGTAACTTCTTTGTAGAATAATTTGAGTTCCTCCGGGTATATTCTCAATAGGGGAATTGCTGGGTCATACAGAAGGTCAATTTCTAGTTTTTTCAGAAATCTCCAGACTGTTTTCCAGAGAGGTTGTACAAGTTTGCATTCCCACCAGCAGTGTAGAAGCGTTCCTTTTTCTACACATCCTCGCTAGCATCTGTTGTTTGTTTTATTAATGATGACCATTCTTAAAGGGGTTAGGTGGTATCTCAATGTGGTTTTGATTTGTGTTTCTCTAATGATGAGTGAGGCTGAGCACTTTTTCATGTGTCTGTTGGCTGCCCATATATCTTCTTTTGAGAAGTATCTATTCATGTCTTTTGCCCACTTTTTAAAGGGACTGTTTATTTTTTTACTTTCAGTGTATTTGAATTCCTTGTAGATCCTATATATTGATCTCACCCACGATTGTGGGTTTTGCTTTGTGCCGGGGGAGTTCATAGCTGCCAGCTCCACTTCATCTGGTATCCCAGCCTCCTGAGGATCTTTTTCCCAAATTCCACTTGTTGGTGAACTCATTTCTCTGTGTGTGTGCACACATCCATACACACCTACACGCATGCACATGTGCACACACAGAGAAACACACAGGTATGCACACTTGCACACACACATATATGTATGTTTTTTTCCACCTCCTGTTTCCTATCCCAGTGTGGACACCAAAATGCCTGTTTCCCTTTCTCCCAATCCCCTAGGCATCTTTTTATCCCTTTGTTCTTCCGTTAGTTTTACCTTCTTGCTCCTAAGTCCAATCCAGGGTCAGTCATCTAACCCAGCTCCTTGCCCCCTCTCACTGTCAAGGTTTAGGTGTCAGCCGTCACCCACGTGGACAACTGCAGTAGTCTCCTGACCCGTCTTTCTATGTCCAACCCCATTTCTTCCTAAATCCACTCTCTGACAGAACCAACGAAAACTCAAATGGTGTAGCCTGCACAGAAGGGAACCTGACAACATCTCTCAAAGTGCCCTGTGCATGTGCCCTCAAAGCAGCAATTCCATTTTCAGTAGTTTACCTGGAAGATATATCCACAAGTGAAAATAATTCACCACAGCATTATTTGTACTAGCAAAATATTAGAAACAATCCAAGTGCCCATCCCTATGAGACTGTTAGATAAGCAAGCTTATATAGTATTGACTTTTGAAATGTGAAAATTTTACATTTCCAAAAAATAAAATTTACGATAAAAAATCCCTAAAGTTGTATGCAAACAAGTGAATCTAGTTGCATACATTTATAACATAACCACACACACAAATAATAAATGTAAGTGATTTTTAACACAGCACTCTGAGTGTACACATGTAATTGGATATATTCTAAGAAGGAAGATAATTCAAAGTCTTACATTTTACCTAATACATTTGCTATTGTTGTTGGTGTCACCTGTATAGTAAATCCCCTACATATAAACATATTTCTTTCTGAGAGCACATTCATAAGTCTAGTTTGTTCATAAGTGCAACAAAGTTAGGCTAGGTACCCAACTAACACAATTGATTGTACAGTACAAGCACTACATCACCGCTGCTTTTACACTTGCTTTCGGATATCGTGGGCTTGAAATAAAGATACTGTACTACTGTACTCTATACAGCACTATACAGTAAAGTACACAAAAGCACAACCACTTATAAAGGATGCACACATGTGACTGTACACCAGACATATGCACTAACTCATGTGATTGAACATGCAAATGCACATTCGCATCTTTGAAAGTTTACAGCCTGAAGGTTTGTAGGTAGGGGACTTACTATACAGTGAGCTAGGAATAACCTTATGTATAGTAGGATAGAGTAAATAAGTAAATGTATTCATACATTTGAGTACCAATGTGGAGATACAGAACGGGGGAAGTGAGGAAGAACTTTGTGATAAATTGGCATTATTGGCATAAACCTGTAAGTTTCCAAGCACTCTCCCCTCAAAGGGCATAGAAGCAATGACATTTCCATGATAGTGAAGCACAGTCGCACATGGACCTTTTACTCTTCACTAAAAGGAATGGGGGCTCTTGGAGAAGTGGTTAATTCAAGTTCAGGGCAGGAAAGCAGAAAGTGAGGCAGAAAGCCTGGAGTAAGGTCCCATCAAAGGTACATAAGCTGGCTTGAAGGAGCTCCCACTGGTCCAAGTTGGGACAATTTGAGCACCAACAAGCATAATGACATTAATGAATCACAACACATTGAATAAATAACAAATCCCATGTGTCTACAGCGTTGATTTTCTTGAATGGGGCATGTGGTGAGAGTTTTTCATCAGAGAAGAATCTCAAGCTACAATGGAGAATGAAAGACAGAATTATAAAATCATCCTTAATGATAAAGAGTGAGATGTAACTTTAAAAATGGAGAAACTGTGCAGACACAACCAAGTCAGCAACTGAGCACATCAGTACTGGGGCAAGCTGGCACCATGAGCCTCTTGAAGTGATGCACTGAGAAGGACACGACCTCTCCTATATGATACTTTTGCCAAGAATGTTTAACTTTAATCTAATTATGAGTGAACAACTGCACAAATCCACACTGAGGGACATTCTACAAAGTGACTGGTCTACACTCTTAAAAATGCTAATGTCAAAGAAAAAAATAACAACAGAAAAGTGAGAGGAGTTGTTTTACATTAAAAGAGACAAAAGAGCCAATGTCCTCAAAGGCCACCTCTCTTCCTTAATCAGACCTAGACAAACAACAGAAGAACAATAAAGCTAATTCAAAAAAATATGACTATGCAAATGAATGTCAGATAATACAGTCAATTTTTTTTTTTTTTTTTTGAGTTGGAGTCTCACTCTGTCGCCCAGACTGGAGTGCAGTGGCCGCTCCTGGTCACCGCAGCCTCAACCTGCTGGGCTCCGGTGATCCTTCCGCCTCAGCCTTCCGAGTAGCCGGAATTACAGGCATGCGCTACCACACCCGGCTGATTTTTTGATTTATTGTAGAGATGAGGTCTCGCTGCCCAGGCGGGTCTCGAACCCACGGGCTCAGGCAATCCACTCACCTCAGCCTCCCAAAGGCACGGGATTACAGGCTGAGCCACCAAGCCCGGCTCCAGTCAAATATTATCAATGCTCAGTTCCATAGGTGTGATGGCGACACTGGCTGTGTAAGACAATCTCATTTTTTCCCAGAGACCCATATTCAAGAATTTAGTCATGATGTCTATAACCTACTTTCAAAGGATCTGCAAAAAACAGACAAACAAACAAAATAAAAATACAAAGAAGGAGAGAAGACCAATGTGGCACCTGTTAACAAGTTGGGAACCCATGTGTAGGGTGAATAGTTATTTATAGTATTCGTCTTGAAACTTTTCTGTAAGCTTGAGAATTTCAAAATAAAATGTTGGAAAGAGGTAGAGTCAAGTCTAGGCTTCTGAACCCAGCAAATGGTCCTGAGTGTTTGGTCTCTGTTCAATCTGCCAGCTTTGTCTCTTGTCACCTTTGTACTTCTTGGTTTCAGCCACACCCACCTGCTTGCTGTTTCTGGATCACACCATGTCTGTCCTCCCTCAGTATCATGGCTCCTGTGATTGCTTCCATTAGTAAAGATCTCTTCCTTCTTTTTCATACTGTATCTTCTTTTCATTTAAACTCATCTCAGATAAGACTACTTGTGGGACACGTGCCTTTTCTGCACATTCCTCTCCTCTCTCTGGGTTTGGGTGACTACTTCCATTACATTATGTGCTGTGTTGTAGTAAAATGAGCTGCTAACATACCTGGCAACCTGCACCAAACAGTAAGCTTCCCAGGCAGAACTGGCTTCAAATCATGATGGCACTGTCAGGACCTGACACCTTCAATGTCGACGGAACTGACCTACTGTGGGGGTTGGGCGGTGGTGGGGAATGTCTCTAAACATGTGCCCTCTCTAAATCGTAGGGTTCCTGAGCCCTTGCTGCCTGCCTTTGCTCAAGCTCTGGATGATGCTGTGTTATTAATAACAACAAGTGAGGTTCTGGAAGACCAATGAGTTCAGTGCCTACACCAAAACAGAAACGGAACCCCTGGGAGCAGCAAAAACAACTCTGCAAACCCTCCTGCTGCTCAGCCCCATTAAAAACACCTCGGGGTTCCTGCTTAGCTCATTCTTTGTGAGGGGAAGCATCCTGCAAAGCCTGTAAATGGCCCAGCTACATAGTCTTCTGTCCTAATTACCATGGCCATTTTGTCCAGACAGAGCGAAGGCCCCTTATCACTTGACACACTCATCCTGATGTTGGGTGTCAGTTTCTGTGGTTGGGGCAACGTGGGCAGGCAGGAAAAGCTGCAGGAAGGGAGAGTGCTCCTCCGGAGTCTGGCCTCCAAATGTCTCCCTCCCATAGCATCTGGCTAACCAGCCCCACGGAGAAAATCAAGCAGTCCCTGCTCTGCTAAAGCAGATTTGTGGTGACCCAAAACATGAACCACTCTTGGCCAACTCAACTGGACATGGGGCAACAGCTGCCTGTGTGTCTGCCCTGTGCATGGAAGAGACCCAGTTCACGAGTTTGCTCAGGCAACATGAATATACCCATTTTATATACATGGAAACTGAAGCTTGGAGATTTAAAGAAGCACTGCTGATTAGCAGGGTTTTATGGTCAGGAGGTGATAGTGATGAGAAAACTCCTAACCTGATTGATCACTGATCAATTACACTTATGTGTAACTCCATTATTCCATCAGAGGCCTGTAGGCAAAAGGACTCACTCACACATTCCTTTATTGGGTCTTGTTCTTCCCCCAACTCAGCGGGTGGGGTTTTATAAAGAAGTGAGAAATTCCTTCCTGATTGCTAAAATAATACTTGCTTGCAATAGAGACTTCCTGCTTAAGCTTTTAGAACTTTCTTATAAGCTGTAGCTGCTCATTAGAAACACCTGGGGAAATTTTTAAAGCTCCCCCTGCCAGGACTCACCACAGACCAATTACTTCCCTCGCTCTGGGGAGGCAACACAGGCATCAGTATTTTTAAAGTTTCCCAGGTGACCTTAATGTGCAACCAGGGTTGAGAACTACTGACAGCATTTTCACCAAAGCTACCCATCAAAGAGCAGAATTAGCCCTGTTTAAGAGATGCCTGTAGAAGACGCTGGACTCAGAAGCAGGACAACACCAGTCAGAAGCCAGGCTCCTTCCGGCCCACTGAGCACAAGCATCCCCATTTCTTTAGGGGGTGCATCATGCCAGAGACACCCGTGCACAGCCTTGGCCCCGACACGCAGTACCTGTGTCACCACTGCTTGACTTAAGTAAGTCAAGCCAGTATCACCCTGCTGTCTCTCCCCAAGTTCCAGATCTTCAAAAAATACCTCCAAGACTGGGTTCGTGCTACAGTTACACACACAGTATTGGGGCCAGGAGGGTATGGTTCTGCTCTGAGCTTTGTTCCTTCCTGGCTATAGGTGGGAGCCTTGACTCCCTCAGCGGTTACCTGCAGACAATTCTACTCTGTCTTCATGTGTTCTCTGGCCAGAGAGCGCAGTTGTTAGGAACAACCAGAAGTGCCAGGGAGTTAGTACTCAGTAGTTTCCTTCAACCAGTAGTGGAAAGAGACTAATGCTTTTTTGCCCCGAATGAGACAACTCTGAGGTGTGTTTCACATAGTCCCTGAAAGGCCCCCAGTAACACTGAGCCCCAATTGGCCACAGCAGTAACTTGTTCCTTGATACATTTTTTTGTGTGTGTGGTAAAGACAGAGTCTCACCATGTTGCCAGACTTGTTTCAAACTTCCTGGCCTCAAGCAATCCTCCTGTCTTGGCCTCCCACAGCACTGGGATTACATGAGCCTCCATACTTGGCCAGACCCTGCCACATCCTTTATTGGCTCTCCTGTCCCACATCCTCACTCCCTCACTCTGCTTTCTGGAATCACCTCCTACACCTAAGTCCTTGTTCAGGGTCAACTGCTGAAGAAATCCAGACTAAGACATGGTGAGACCTGGAGTGAATGTCTCTGAGCCTGTGTGGCCTCAGGCTCTAAAAAGCCTGCAGAAGCGACAAGAGCTGGGCAGGGGGACGTCATGTGGGACCAGGCAGGAAAGAGCAGCGGCTGCAAAGATTCTACCCAGGAGGCTGCACCCAGCTCCCTTACCCCTCCTCATAAGAGGGGCTGTGGAGACGGTGCACCTGACAGATGTACAGCTGGGTTAAACCTCCAATATTTCTTCTGGGCAGAGATTCAGGAACTTTTGTTTGGAGGTGCCCGATCGTTTATCCAATATTAAATCCATCACTTGCAAAAGCCTTTATATCAGATTCCCAGTTCCAGCGCTCAGGCTCAGTGTAAACGGAGCCTCTGCATAAAATATTCTTTTCTGGCCCAAATCGCCAGAAAAATGAAAAACTAGCCTTTTACGGCCTGGTTTGTGCCAGCAGGAGAGGGGACCTGGCAATGGGACCTCACAGGTGGCGGTGTATACTTCCATCTGAGGCACAAACGCCTGATTGTCACTCTTTTTGTGATGTTAGCATCAATCAATGATCCTGGCCTGCATTCTTTATTTCACCGGAGGATGCAGCATGGTGAAGTTCTCATTTGTTTTCATTCCTTGTTTAATCGCTGAAATACTTGTATTAGGAGAGCCTTATCTCACCAACTGTTTGGTTACCTGAGCTGCAGTTTTATAAGAAGGACAAAATAAATGCTTGATTCTTTCTTGTTATTCATCAGCTTTCAAAATAATGAGCTGATTCCCTGCATCTTCCAAAGGCGGACAACGAATTATTCCTTTTTTAAAAGAATCATTACAGACTCGTGGTTTGAAACACATCTGATGTATTACCGTCATTATTTTAAGTGATGCTCAAATCATCATATCTTTGGCCAGTAGGAGTCCCTCCAAATTGGCTCCAGAGTCCTACTGACATAACCCAAGCAGACTTCTATGACTGTTTTGCTGTTCAGTTTGATACAATGTTCCATCTTATATATTTCCTGTCCCAGGTCTAGAATCATCCACTTCTCCAAGGATCTCTGGTTCTTGTAATAGAGAACGGTATTTAGAGGTTAGGGCCTTTTAAAATTCATTTTTATGAGCACTCAATGAGCCCTTTCAAAGTAGACAACTCATATTTGTGAGTTGAACACTTTCTTGACCATTTTCCTTTGACAATTTCATTTCCTTTTCCATTTTCTCTGTTTTTGTTTTGCTTTGTTCTATTTCTGTAATGTTTATTTATCTAGGTTTTAGATTTTATAGGCCAGTCCTCTAATTTTCTTATTTATTCCCCCTGTTTTATTCCATTTATTGTAGTTTTATTCTACTTTATGGGATATTTCCTCAACTTTATGTTGCCATGATTTTGAGCTTTATGTTTTTGCTGTTACTTTTCTTCCCCCAAGAGCTCTGTTGTGTTCTCTAGATGTTCCTGTCTTATAGCATGCTGTTCTTGTTCCATGGGTACCATAACTTCTCCTAGATATGAGACTTTCACTTATCATTTTCTTGATGTTTCATACATGCTCTACACTGTCTCTGTTTCCTGCAAGTTCCTTTTTGTCCTTTTTCATTTTGGTTTCTGATGTTTCCCTTCAAATGTTGAGTAATCTTTTGTTGTTCATTCATATCTGAGTGAAGGGCTAAAGGGCATCTTGTTGTACCTGTATGTATTCTCCACAGACTGGAAGCTCCCTAAAAGATTTCATGGGTCCATATCTCAAGTACTTAGCCCAGGAGGTGGTAGATGCTCAATTTTAATGGAATAACCAAGCAAGAGAATGAGTATAGGTTCTTGGTTCTAAACCTAAAATTAATTTTGGGGGGAGTCCTCCCTCATACATACTATAAGGCCATAAAAATAAATATAAAATTCTTAGAGGGATATAAAAGGAAGTAGGGCAAAACGAGATATAAAGTCAAGATGATTTTTTTTGAGTATCATATTTAGTCTTTGCTTTCTGCTGGCCAATGAGGAAAGGAAGATATAGTATGACAGGTTATGTAGTCAACGATTTATTTGTTCACTAATTGAGTTCACACTGTAAGATTATGCTAAACCATAAGGTCACTGGTCACTGTTCTCTGAGGGACCACTATTCTTTTTCTTTTTACGAGGAAAATAAACCCTTCCTGGAAAACCTGACAGAAAATATTTTAAAACAAAGTTGCCATTTCCTGTCATCTCATTACCCTGAGATCACTGATGTGAGGACCTGGGATATTTTCTCCCAGTCTCTTTCCAAATTCAAAAAATATAGATGAAATCATACATATTGATATCTTCCTCAGTGTTATAGCTCAAGAGCCATAACAATGAAAATGCCATGAAAAACTCTTCACACACCCATCATGTTTCACTGCTCTATATTCTATGGACTATTCACTGAACCATTCTCACAACGTGGTATACTTTGGCCCTCTAATAACTAGTGTTTAAATAAACCAAATGTCTGTTACTAAACCTCTTTGTATATAAACGAGGTCTCACATTTCCGATGACCTCCTCAAGATACATTTCTAGAAGCTGAATTCCCAAGTCCAAGGAATGCACCTATTTTAAGGCTCCTGATGCAGAAGGGCAGGCTATTTTCCAGAAAGCTTCATGTGCTTCTCCTGAGCAGCACATGGCATTCTACCTAATGCCACCCTTTTTTGGGACCATGATTGTAGAATTGTTGTTAATTTGATAGGGGAAATGATGTCCCTTTGCTATTTTAATTTGCATTTTGTTCAAAACCAACGAGACTGGACATTTTATCATATGTTGATTTGCCATTTGCACTTCCCCTTTAGAGATTTGTTTGTCCTTTACCTGGGATCTATTTTGGGTCTTCCTGTTTTTCTTATCGATTTATGTGAATTCTTTACATATTAGGAATATTATATTTTTGTTCCGACATATTTGTTTTCAACATTTCCCAGCTTGATGCTTGCCCATTAATTTTGTTCATGGAACAGCATTATGCAGAAAAATTTGAAAATGTTATGAAGTCAGACCTGTTAATTTCTTCCATTATGCTTTCTTTTATTATTACGATTCATATTATTAGATTCAATGCATTTACATTAAGCAGTTCCAGGACAGAGCTTTACTCAAATATTCCTGTCGTAGGACTATCATAGAATGTTATAGAGATGTTTGCTTTGCCTTTTGTTTAGTTGCTTCAGAACAGGAAGTTGCAAATCAAAATGTAATAATCAGTCTGTGCTACAAAGGTGAGGTTGAGGATAAAGCAATAGGTGATCACTGGGTGTTCCTGATGGAAACCAAAACCAGCAACCAAGGGAGGCAATGAACACAACTGGGACATGCAATAGGGGGCATCTTCCTGACAGGCTCCTTTGAAGGAATGGGCACTTGCTAGCAGCTCAAAGAACCGCCCAATACCTGGCAATCCTCTGCATGAAGAGGAGCTCGGACATTTTCTAACCTTTTAGTATTTTCTCCAATTCCTCTGCCCTGCTCCATTGTCATTGAGCTCAGGGATTCCAGTATCTGGTAACGTTTATTTATTTATACAACAAATACTCTTTGCATCTTGGTTTTTCCCGAGAGATTCTATGAAGCAACACAAACCATGTAATGATCCATGTTCTCACTTTTCCATCTTTACCCATCTTTTCAGAAAAAAAAAGTCTGACTTATCAAAATGTCATGACATACAGCTCCAGGCCAATTTTGGGAGAATTCTAGTCTCAGCTCTAGACTTCTGGGTTTGACTTTTCTCCGTGACTAGGTAGGTGGCCCAAAGGCAAAAGGGCTGAACAATATTTCAGGAGCTAACAGATCCTGAGAGCATGTCAGCTAGACACCAGAAGAGGCCCCTAATTAGGGTGTTCATACCAGGATGGTGCACTCTGAGTCACCATGTAAGGAAGAGCATCAGTTAGGATATTCTTCCCCAGTTAAGCTGTTGTTTCTAATTCGGATTGATATCTAATCCCCAAAATATTGTGATGTATTCAACAGAGATGTGTCAAAGAGAAGAAAGCCTCAAAAATAATATCCACATATGGAAAAGTACAGGGGATTCAGGCTGTGAGAAACAACCCATTTCCTCTTTTCTTGCAAGGCATTAAGCCAAAGTAGCATCCAAAACAAGTGCCCTACACTGTGCTGAGAGATCCTGAAAGAATTTCATCAGGACATATGGTTGTCTCTGGATGCTCTTCTTTCTCTTCCTCCATCTCCTCTTCTTCCTCCTCCTCCTTTTCCCCTCTCCTTCTTCCTCTTAAACTTCTCCTCCTTCCTCTTCTCCCCCTTCATTTTCTTCCCTTTCCTCTCCTTCCTCTTTTCCCTCTTCTTTCTCTTCCTCCTATTCTCCCTCCTCTTCCTCTCTTCCTCCTTCTAGTCCTCTTCCTTCTTCTTGATATCGTCCTCCCCTTTCAATTCCCCCTCTGCTTTCTCTCTCTCTTCTTTGTCCTCCTTTTTTCACCCATGGAGGTGAAGATTTTTCACAATCTTCTTAATATTTTTCCACCCTTATCTTACAGAAATGCTCTCTCCATGAAGGCTCTGTCTTGCCATCCCAAACCAGCCCATTTTTCTTTGCCTGGCTCACTTCCTTTGCCTGAATAATCCTATTAGGACTTATTTTTATTACACTTGAAACAAAGATGAACAGGGTAGATTTGAACAAAAATAGCATGAGCTAAATTCACAAGCCAAATGCACAAAATTCCTAGAATTACTGGAATTTGAAATTTACCTAGTGCTATACTCAATTATATTGTAGTTTTGTATCTTCAGAAAGTTCTGCTGGCTTACTGCAGAAGAAAGTCTATGCTCCAGACCCCATGCACTCTCACAGTTAAAAACATGGTGAGGGACACATATAGGCTGTGTGGGGGAGTGGCCATTGTGAAGCCTTTCTTTAGCTCATACTATGAATTTCTGATGCCAAACCAGGTCCTGAGACGAACACAAATGAAGTGTACCACATATAAATGAAACAAGATTCTACTATTCTGGAAGTGTCGAAGAGAATTCAGTGTCCTCAAGCCCAAAGCTCTGTGTGCTGCTGGAGACCAGCTATATGAGGCTGCTCAAGTGGAATGTGGGGTCTCTGCTCTTCATTCACACTGACTGGAAGGTGCCAAAGCTTTAGGTGGAAGCCAGGAGACGCTCCTCAAGGGATGCCCTGCTGCTCCCTATTTGCTTCCCTCCAGTCACTTCCATCTCAAGACTGCCTGACTCACTCATGCATCAAAACAAGATCGTTCTGACAGCCAGAGCTTATAGCTGCCTGAGAAACACAGCTCACTTCTAGCTGCTGGATGCACTTAAAAGGCCTAGATCCTAGAATTGGAAGGAAGAAGCTTCAGTCTCTTGGTGATGTCCAAGGCAGAGTCCAAATATATCTTGATATTTCCCAAATATTGACTTTACTGTCCTACCAACTAACAAGACACCATAGGGTCCTGAAGACTTGTGCTAGAGAAATGAAATGTTGTCCATGTACAGAGCCATTTTTCCCCCTAAAGAAAAGTCCACACTCTCTGTCAAAGCAGGACTTTGAAGAAAGACTATTCCCAGGCCCAGGATGGTTGGGCCCTATTTGGGAACATGGGGAGAGAGTCACTATGTAAATGAGGGTGATGTGGGAGCATCCAGATGCAAGAATGTGCTCAGGGAGTGATGGGACTCACACATCATGTCATGTGACACACATCACTCACATTATGTCATGATGACCCTGAGGCCAAACAGGTTCCTCCACAACAGCCAGGACATGGGTCACATGTGCTCTAAACAACAGAGGGGAAACATGTCGACAGGCTGGAAAAACAGAGACTCAGGGACCAAATCCGTAAATGCAGGTAGCAAGGAATACAGGGAAGGACTATGTGGCTTCTCCCTAGACTCCATCTCAAAAGGCCAGAAATACCTCCCACCACAGCTCCCTTTCATAATCAAAATTTCATAAAGAAATGTGGGTTCACTGAATTCGTCAAAAATTGCTGGGAACTAGCTTCTGTTCTAAAGACAATGCCTTTAAAGATGTTCAATACATATTTGTAGAAAGAATGAGTGAATTTGTGAATGAGGATGTTTCTAGTGTCACTTCTTGACATACCTTAAACTCTTGGCTCGATGGATCCTTTTGTCCATTTATTTTCAGGATTTATTAGGCATCTATTATGTGTCCAGCAATATTCTCAGTGCTGGGGCTATGTCAAAGAACAACACTAAATGTGGCTTTGAGTTTTGGAATCTAGAGACTGGCCTGAGAGGATCACACTTACTTTACAACCCTATCAGGAATGTGATGGCATCTTTCCTTCAGTTCTGCTCTTTGATCATTCCATGATCTGGTGCACACATTTCGGCACCTGTGTTTTCTCTTTCTCCGACCATCTTTCTTGTGGTGAGAGGGCCTGAGTCTCACCTAGCAACCTAGGATTGAGCACAGCATCTCGTTTTTCCTCTAAATGTGTCCAGAAATGCCCAGCAGTGAGGATGCTTCCTTTTTTTTTCTTCCTTTCTCTTATCTTTTTATGGGAACCATAACTGTATAGTGGGTCAGCTTCTCAAGAACACCGTCTAGACAGTAGTTTATTTTGCACCCCCTGGGTGCCACATCTCTTGCTTTTTTGTAAGTCTTTTTCTTAAGCCTCTAATAAGGCCTTTGATAAAGTCTCCTGTTCCTTGTGAGGCACTTGCTTTGTTACCTGGTTCCTTTCAATGTTTTTCTAATGAATGCCCCCATTCTCAATGCAGTTCCTTGTTTTGTAATTGACTAAAGGTGTGATGAATTTCATCTGGTGTTCTGGCATTCAAAAAAGCATCTACATATTTTATTTTTCCGATTAGAAATATAACGTATGCATCATTAAAAAATTGGAAGATGTAAAGAAGTATAAAGATAAAAATGAAAGATAACCATAATCCTACCACCCAAAGACTCCCGCTATGACCATTTGGACCACTGTATTTCTGGTTATTTTATACAAACACATTACATATTCTGGGATATATATATATATATATATATATATATATATATATATAGAGAGAGAGAGAGAGAGAGAGAGAGAGAGAGATATAGATATAGATATAGATATATATCCAGCTCTTTTCCAGCTGCTGGATGCACCTAAAAGTTCCAGATCTTAGAATCAGAAGGAAGAAACAACATTCTGCTCAGTGATGTCCAAGGCAAAGTCTAAATACATCTTGATATTTCCTAAATATTGACTAAGGAGAAGCCATATGTAATACATTTACATGTTCTCTCCCTGTGTGTGTGTGTGTGTGTGTGTGTGTGTGTGTGTGTGTGTGTATGTATACACAGTAAGCCTCCAACATACAAACCTTCAAGCTGAGAACTTTCAAAGATGTGAATGTGCATTTGTATGTCCTATCACGTGTTAGTTCATGTGTCTGGCATACTTTTCAAAGTACTGTTCTATGAGATTTAAAATGTTTTCCTTATTTTCTATTTGTTTTTTATGTATTATTGTGTTAAAAGTATTATAAACCTATTACAGTGCAATACTATATAGCCAATTGCATTAGTTGGGCACTAGGCTAACTCTGTTGGACTTATGAACAAACTGGGCTTACGAACTTGCTTTTGCAACAGAACTTGTTTGTATGTAGAGGACTTACTATATTATATGTGGCTTCTCCCTATATATAGAGTACATGTAATATACAGATGTACACAGACACATATATAACATAACTCTGGTACTATATATATAAGTTTAGATTTTTTTAAGTTTAACATAGTAGCATTAGCATTTTACTATGTCATTAAAATTCTTCACGTCCATGATTTTAAATGACACTACAGACTCACCACACTTTACCACATAGTGTTCCTAGCTTGACACTTGGGTTGTTTTCTGTCTCTTGCTACAGAATTTATCTCCCCCACTCCTTCTCCAATCTCATATTTGAACATAGCTGTGCTGCAATCTTTCTGACTCAGTAGGTCATCCACAAAGGTGCTTGGAACATTTTCCAGTTCCTTGGTCTGATCAGGCATAGAACACTCTCGCCCTTATAATGACATGTGTCCTATCCAAACGCTGCACACCTCAGTCTTCACCTGACAGTTGGCTTCCAGACTGTTCCACGTCCACATCTGCATTGTTTATTCTCCCCCACCAAGCTGCCTCTACTGCTGTTTCCACCTCCCCTATCCTGGCAAGAAGCCCCCACCTGGCCTCTGCCTCTGCCGCTCCTCTTATTCCTGGGTCTCCTCCTGTTCCCTGGTCTTCGTAAGAGTCTCCTCGTGATTCACTCCTGGACTGCAAGTCACCTGCCCAGAGTGGTCTATTGGATCTACAATCTTAAGAAGCTCTGAGTCTCCCTCCCCACTGAGCCATACTTCGCAACATTACCCAGGATCTCGAACTCTTCACCAAACACTCCTTGTAAATATCCAGGGCTTTGATGTGTTTCTTAATTGTCTTTTCCCTTTAGTCAAACTCAGTTACTCATGTGCATCACCATGTTTCCTTTGCCCAGAGCAGTGAAAGTATACAGCAGGAGCTCAATAAATGCTCAATTTCATTTCATTGGTGAAATGCTCTACAAGTTATTCACCACATTACACAGATGTACTTTGTAGCCAGAGGAATTTTTAAATCTTGAAACTACCCATAACACTTTGGCCAGTATTTTGCTTCTAGGGATCTCGTCTGATGACCCAGATAAAAATGGAGACACTAATTTTGGCACAAGAATGGTTATCAGAACACTATTTGTAATATCAAAAATTGAAAGCAACCCTAATATAGAAAAATGAGGAAATTCTTACACATGTTAATCTCACAGGAATGGTAAAGTATTATGTAACCTTTAAAAATATGTTTATAAATTTGTTATTGTTTTTTAATGATAACAAATTTGCTAAACGTTAATGGTATATCTGAATGATAAAATTATTATTTTTTCTTTATACTTTTGGTGTTTTACAAATTTTCTCCAATGAGCATGCATTTCTTTTGTAATCAGACAAGTCAAATATAAGAAAATTCTCCAGTTTCTGAGTTCAAAGGCATTTATACACATTTTCCTATTACTTTTTCTTGAGTTACAGGAGGCCTTCTTTTCTGTTCTTAAGAATGTTTTGCAAACACTAGGTATTTTTTTTAAGTGTTACAGAAAGAATGTTCAAAGAAGGAACCAGTTTTGCAGGTTTACTCCTGCAAAGCCACCAGTTTCCCTTGGAACAATTAACAGTCTTTACCCTTGGGTAAAGTGTTCCAACCATTGCTAGCATAGAAAGATGCATAAGGACTCACTCTTATTTCACTGGCACCTTCTGCCAAATCCTTTTGTAGTAGTTAGGTGGTTAGGGTGCAGCATGATAGAAACACCCATTGCCCATATGTTCTATTAAAATATAAAGATTCAGCCATCAATATGGCAGAAACAGGGAAATAAATAATATAAAAGTCTAAATGATAACTATCATTATTATTGCTGTTCTTGGTTAGTATTTTCCCCCCCTTTTTTTTCTTTGTACACCTGAGATTAATCAAGAGTAAAGATTCCTAAAATAGACACTTCCATGGTTCATTTATTCTCCACGAAGAGCTTTCTCTGCTGCATCATCCTGCCGTTCTCTTCTAAAGCCAGGAAAACTTTGTTGTTATTTTCCCTCCTCTGTGTCTGACATAAAAGTCAGGTCCATGCTGCCAGGGGGCCCCCTCCAAGCCTGAAGCAGCAGGAGCATGCACCATCAGAGCACAACCTGCCACGTCTCAACTCCCGGGAAAAAGACAGAAATGAGGACACGGCATCCAGACACAGAGAAGTTAAAGATGATAAATACTCTCCATCTCAAGGGCATTTCTAACTATCCCCAAATCTCTTACCTCCCTCATTTCAATTGATCATCCCCAAAGACCCCATAACGATTTCTTTGCCTCAGTCCTTCCTAGGTACTCTCTCAGCACAGCTGCCGCACAATGCACTTCCAGGATGGTCAACCCCTCTGCCTGTAGACTCTGACAAGAGCAGGCTCTGGTCCTTGGATGCCTTCATCATCCCTAGACCTATAAATCCAATAAGCCCATGACTTCCTGCTGCTTCCAGAAAGAGACTGGTAATAGTCAATCTGTAATGATTCTGGCAATAGTCAATCAGTATTCTCTGGTTTCCAGTCTCACCAATTAGTAGAAATGGTCTATCAGAGATCAACAGAAAAAAGAACCAGGACTGGTGGGTGATGCCTGTTTGTGATAGGTCACTGGGGGAGAACTGGGAGTGCCACATGTCTGCCGAGTGCCATCTCTTACTGTCTTACTGGATCTCTTCCTCACTTGACCAAGGTTCGCACAATGTCTTTGCACCTTAGTACCTTATAAATGGGGTGGGAGATTTCTCTAACATCCAACAGAAAAAGCAAACAACCTCACCATTCATTGGGATGCCAAGGGCATGACACTGCCTCATTCCAGTCAGGCTGAGCTGGCTGCCGAGGGCATGGGGACTCCTAATGCCTGCTGTATCCTCAGGCCCCCAGACTTAACAATATTTCTGCTTCTGTACTACCTTTCTGCCAGGTCCCTGGACCTCAGTCCCACCCTTTCCTCTGCAATCATCACTCTGCATCATTATAAATGCGTCAACACGTGTCTTGATCTCCCGCTAGACTGAAGATTCCTTTAAGGTAGGAATCACATCCTGTTTGTTCAGAGTGGACCAGCAATAACACATTCTTGAATTGAATTGGGACTGGCTCTCTGGAAGAAGATCTAAAAGTCAATTATTTTAGCCTCTGCAAGAACATGAAAAGAAAAAAGAGGCAAAAGAGCTATAAAGTTGAACTCTAAGCCCCTCAACTTCTAAATTAACTTTGCTAATTCTCTACAACTTCACAGTTGTTCTCACCAGTAAGGGCAAATATTCTTATGTGGAATTTCAAAGAAGATGGAATCTTCCCAATGGGGTATAATTTGGTACCAACTTTCAAATGCTTTTCTCTCTGTCTGTCTCTCTCTCTTGCACTCTCTCTCTCCTCTCTCTCTCTCTCACTTTCTTTCTCATACACACACACACACACACACACAGACACACACACACAGACATTTAAGAGCACTAGATGTTCTGCTAAAATACTGAGGACTTCGGAGTACTTCGGGTTGGGCCACCCCCAAATTGTTGAAGGCAGTTAAGCCTCTTAGACTGTATTCTAAGGATTTTCCAAAGCGATCAAATAAGGAAGAACAGGCACGAGAATTCAGAAAGTTCCATTAGACATTTCAAAATCATATTTTCAGAGGTTCCTTTTTGAAATTCCATTTGCTGGCAGAATATTTATTAATACAGTCCTTCAGCACAGGAAATCATTCACCGAACAAACATGAGTACATTTCCAAATCCGCGTGTTAAAAGCATTTCATTATTTTACCCAAAGTTCTATCTACACAAAGAAAAAAAAAAGCCCTTCATTTTATACTGTCCAGTGTGTGTAGTCCCATTACCCCAGGAAGCTGCACCTTTTGATAAATTTTCTTAGTAGAAATAAAATTTAATTCTCCGAATACCTCTTCAAGACTTGCAATTTTATTTTAAGGGAGATGGAAATGGTACAGATGCCATATGTTAACCGACAATTAAGTTCACAAACTCATCCTAGACAAAGTGCTACATTCCTCATTGCTGAATAACACTATGGTCACCTTTGAAGAACTTTCCTTGGGAAGCTGTGCACCAATAATACCAGTGCCTAGTCTACCTGTCAAAGCAATTTTGGAACTCTTTTTCTGGAATGACTATCAGAGCCATCGTCATAATACCCTTGATGTCCTGAATGCCATCAATTGTCTTCCTTTCAATATTTCTTTAATTTTGGGTAAAGAAAAAAGTCATTGACGGTCAGATTAGATGACTAGGGAGGGTGTTCCGACATAGTTATTCATAACATAAGCACATGGTGGCAAGTTCATGATCTTAATTGTTAGACCTCAACAAACAACAACACGACAGCTTATTCAGCCCCATACTTCATTGTCTGAATGTCAGTTCACAGGAATGTAGTTCCACAGTGGCCATGGACTGCCTTGTTTTTGAGTCAGAGTCTCACTCTGTTGCGCAGACTGGAGTGCAGTGGCATGCTCACAGCCACTGGAGCCTCAGCCTGCTGGGCTTAGGCGATTTTTCCGCCTCAGCCTTTCAAGTGGCTGGAACTACAGGCACACGCTATCATACCCGGTTTTTTTTTTTTTAATTGTAGAGACGAGGTCTCACCAAGTTGCCCATGCTGACGAACCCCTGAGCTCAGGCAATCCTCTCACCTTGGCCTCCCAAAGTGCTGGGATTACAGGCTTGAGCCACTACGCATGGCTGGCCTGCTTTGTTAACTGACATATCCCCTGCTCCCAGGTGCATACCTGGCACACAGAGTAGGTACTCAAAAACATTTTCTAGGTAACATTAAATTCTGAAACAGGTGCCAAGAAGGCCCTCAGAGTGGGTGCCAGATTTTGCCTTTGCTGTAAAGCAGAAAGAACCCATGGCAGTGGTACCAGATGATTGCAGTCCCCTCACTCTCATCAAGCTATATGGACTTCATCGGGTCACGCAAGTGCCTTGAGCTTCAGACCCCTCATCTGTGGAATGGGAAGAGCTGACTCCAGCAGTGTTCTCTAGTCATGCTGTGTTGAGTCCCAAGGCTCAGTGATGGTACTCTGTGGGGCAGGTGAGCAGGAGAACTGAGCACAGTTGCCTTCACCAGTCTTATTGTAAGGGTTACCACAATATTTGGCTTGACTAAAAGGTTCCACTGCTACTCACAGAAGGTTGGAGAAACCACTGGGTGCTACTGTCCCTAAAGGCACTACCAACTGATGATAATTAAAAGTTCTTAAATCCATCCTGGCTACACTGGTATTCTCATGGTTTCTGGAATACCCGTAGGTCCTTCATTCCCCAGGGCCAGTCCACATGCTGTTCCCTCCACCTGGAATCCCCTTTCCTGAGTCAGGTTCACACTCTGTCACCCATATTAGAGTGCACTGGCACAATTATGGCTCACTTCAGCCTCCAACTCCGGGGCTCAAGCTGTTCTCCTGCATCAGCTTCCCAAGCAGCTGGGACTATGGATATGTGCCACCATCCCTGACTATTTTTATTATTATTATCATTATTTGTAGAGGTGAGGTCTCACTATGTTGCCCAGTCTGGTCTTGAACCCCTGAGCTCAAGCAATCTTCCCACTTCCATCTCTCAAAGTACCGGGATTACAGGTGTGAGCCAGCACACCCAGCCTATCCTTTTTATTATAGTTATTCTGTAATGAAAGAAATCAGTGTGTTATTGGTCTGACGTCTGCTCTTTTTGCTGGATTACCATCTCTGCAGGATGAGGACAGAGCCTGGATTGGTTTTGTTCACCACCTGCTCCCCAGAGATGAACTCATACGTATTACTCAACAACTATTCCTTTTTGTTTTCTTTTAAATCTTCACTGGCTTTTATTTGTGATTCTAGAATTAGGCAACACATTGTTCTGTACAATTGAATAAGTGTTCCCCTATTTCTTGAAGGAATGTATGAATGACAGACTTAACAGGCCTAAGATGTTATATAACAGTCCATGACTATGGGGGTACCATCCCACATACCTTAAGATGTTGGACAAACCCATAGTTTCCAGTGGTCAAGTTTCGCTTAGAAAAGTAGAGAAACCACACTGCCCCTCCCCCAGCCCTCCAACTTATTCTCTTGCCTGTGTTATATCTCAAGGTTCCTATTCACAGATGCAGAAGGAAGGGGACTGATGGAAGGGCCAGCGCTCCTCTGCGACAGCCCTGGAACTACCCTGAGTGTACATTCCAGACCTGGGCTGTCTCATACGGAAGTCTATAGCTGCAAGTGGTTCATTAAAAATACCTCTGAGACAGACCACACCCACCAATGCAGAACGTTCTTTTGGATAGCTCCGTTCTGGGCCCGTTAAGCTCAACATATGCCATATTTCTGGGTCATCCTGGACCACACTGATCCCTGTCTGGGTTCTGCCTTCCTTCCTAACGTCATCACTGGAACGCGCTGCATCCAAATATTCACTCCTGATCTCTTCTGAAAGGACAGAAATGAGAAAGATCTTAAAAGCTCTCATCTGTCAAAGAAACAGATTTCCCTGATTCTTTCCTTTGGCCCAGTAGGTGTTAAATGTCCTGTTTGTTTTCATTATTTTTATGCCCTTTGCTGGCAACAACTTCTTTCAGTGTGGGGCCTCTTAATATTGCCCTGATGTAGCCAGGCTGCCTCATCCTACCTCTCTTAGAGGATGCAGCCTCATTTCCAATGCGCTCTAACTACATGGAGTCCACAGTGAGTCCTTGATTGGTTTCTCATCATCTCTGTCCTGGTTAGTTTGTTTCTGAAGCAAACTTTAGGCTGTTAGATAACAACTCCAACATCTGCATTCATCTCTCACTTACATACTGTAACAGTTGGAGAAAATGGCTGGAGAGAAAACCAAAGCAAATCTGCTTTCCTGAACTGAACTCTCTTCATTTTCTGGCTTATTCCTACTGAGATCATCATGGATTTGATTATTTTGTGATCATTTCCTCCAAGGCTTCTCTCTAATCTTCAGATTAGAGCTTCAGAGCAGTAATTCTTTCTTTCCTCTTTCATAACATTACATTAAAAAGGGATTTCTGCCTTAGTTGATTCTGCCTTTCCTGAGGCTTGTAAATTGTCCCCATGTAGCCTCTGCCTCAGTTTGGGCTCTTCCCAGAAGCAAACACCAAAACAAGGATTCAAGGGTAGGTAAGGCCAGAAAACCCCAGTAGGAGGTCGAGAAATGAGACAGTGATGTGAAGGCAACTGACAAAAGGTGTGTTACAAAACCAGCTACCCCTGTGGGCAACCAGAGCTTAAATCAACTGCGACTTCTAGGAATGGGCATAAGGCACATGTTTCTCCAGCAAGAAAGCAGGGGCATTCATACACCAACTCCCACAACTATCAGCTGAGAGTGATTCAGAACAAAGATGGTATTTCTCCACACTTTCAGACTTCTACTGGGCAGGCAAAACACGCTTTGTGAGACAAAGAAAGTCCTTAGACAAAGAAGAGAAGGTGCTGGCTGTCAGAATTGGGTTGGTTTCTCGTCATTTCTGTCCTTCTAAGACCCTGGTTAGTTTGTTTCTGGAACAAACTTTGGGCTGTTAAATAACAGTTCCAACATCTGCATTCACCTCTTACTTACATTCCTATAATAAATGGGGGAAACGGTTGTCCTGACATGGCAAGGATGAGAGGCCCTGGGTAGGGTCCTAATAGTGGGTGCTTCACTCTCCCAAGCAGGTTCTAACCAATCTCTATTGGAAAATCCTCTGGGACAAGTCACTTAATTTTTCCATTGCTTGGTATTCTCACCAGCCCAATGAAGGGTCCAAAGTAGATGATCTCCTAAGTTCTGTAAACATTTGGAGATTATTTGAGGCTCTGAACTACTTTCTGCTAGATATGTGAGCGAATGCCTCAAGTCATCCCCATGCCTGACAGTAGACCATCAGATGCAATAAGAGTCTTGATCTACAAGTCTTCTACCAGTTCCTCAACTATGTAGGGCAGTTTGCTGCATGGATTGTTCTCACCCTCCAAGAATCCCCTGAGAGGTGACAGTGGCTGGTATTATTCCTGCAGACCGTCCTACCTCTGTAGGCTGGCATTTCAACCACTGTCTGATCTCTGAGGTTTGCTAATATTCTAGGCCATGACTCATGTTTCTTTTGACAATCTCAGGAAAAGCAGTTGGGACCACTGTCCCTTTTGGACCTCAGTCAGTCTCCCTTCGGAAATAGTATATACCAGGCTTGGTCTAAGTATGTCACATTGATCAGCTTACACACTCTCCAACAGCCCTATGAAACATGGATGAAAGCTGAGAAGACTAAAGCAGGGAGATTGAAACATCTGTCCCAGGTCCAGCTGGCCAAAATGGAGTAATAGTCTGGGTATACCCTCCCACCTGAAACAACCAGAAAAATAGGCAAAAGATATTTTAGAAAAATAGTTTTCAAGACAATGGACATCGGGCATTGATGGGGGTGATCTCCTAAAAGGTGGGAAATGAATGACATATGTCCTAGAAATGTTCCAGCTTACTATCTTGAGAAGAATTCCAGACTTCTGCAACATGAGAAGGGGAAACACAGAGGGAGGCTGGCAGACATGAATTGAGGAGATGGAGCTGAGAGTCTGAGGAGAGCAAGACAGCTAGAGTTCTCAGGGCAGGGCACTGAGGAGAAGACAGCTGCTCAAAGACAACTCTGGAAGGCCACAGAGGGTCCCCCTGGAGCATTCAGCTGAGTACTGATCAGCACGTATGGGTGAGAAAACTACCCAAGAAAGAACCACTCGAAAGGATTAGCGGTCACAGTGCCCGGCACTCACACAGGACTGGGAACAGCACCTGCTTCCCACAGCAAGACTAGAAAATGGAAAGACTCACGAGGCAGTGGGTAGACTGCACAGAAGGGTCTTGCCTCAGAAGTGGGGAGTAATTAGCCCTACTGAATGCTGTTGTGCTCCTGACTAATAAGTCAAAAAGGCAAGATCTTAGATGATCAAACTGTTACCAAGAAACTTCACTGAATTCCAGAACAAAACTCCAGAATATTCACAGGAATACACGACTACCCCGCACCTAACAAGGTAAAATTCACCACGTCTGGACATTTCATCTCAAATGACCAACTGTACAAAAAAGCAGGAAAGCTGGACCAACCCTGAGGAGATGAACAATGAGTCAAAACTAAACAGGAAATGACACAGATATCAGAATAAAAAAAGACAAGAACATTAGAAAATTTGCTATAACTGTATTTCGTATGTTCCAAAAGTTATGTAGAGACACGGAAGATATGAACACAATTTAAAGTGAGCATCTCTAGATAAAAACTACAGTATCTGAGCTAAAGATATACTGGGAGAAGACAGATAAGGATATACTTTTTCAGAAGAAAAGAAGAGTGACCTTGAAGGTATAGTCATGGAAACTATCTAAAATAAACAGAACAAAAAGATATTTCAGCATCCTTCTCTCAGTAATTGATATAACAAGAAGACAGAAAGTCACAAAGTAAATAGTAGATTTAGACAACTCTATTAACCAACTTGACCAAACTGACATTTACATAACACTCCATCCAACAACAGCAGAAAGCATATTATTTTCAAGTGCATACAAACATACATCAAAATAACATACTCTGGACTATAAAACTAATCTCAATTGATTTAAAAGAATTCAGGTCATACAAAATGTGTTCCCTGTCCATAAAGAAATTAAATTAGAAATCAATCACTAAAAGATATCTGAAAAATCTCCCAAATATGCATCTCCAAAACAAAATATATTTCTAAACAATCAACATTTCAAAAAAGAATGCTAGAAGCAAGTAGAAATATTTTGAACTAAATGAAAATTAGAAAATACCAAATCTCCAAAACAAAATACATTTCTAAAGAATCACTATTTCAAAAAAGAATGCTGAAAGAAAGTAGAAATATTTTGAACTAAATGGAAATTTAAAAATACCATATCAAACTCTGTGGGATACCATCAAGTAAAAGGAAATATGTTACACTATTTATCTATATTGAAAAAGAAGAAAGCTTTCCAATCAATGACCTCAGGTTCCATCTTAATAAATTAGGAAAAGAAGAGCAAATTAAATAAGTAGAAGACAGAAAATAATAAAGATCAGAGTGAGAATCAATGAAATATAAAACAAATAAAATAATAATAGATAAAAATCAATGAAAGCAAAGGTTGAATCTTGAAATGATTAAAACTATTTAGACCAACAAGAATGAGAAAGGTGACATCAACACAGACTCTCTATATACTTCAAGGACTCTAAGTAGATATTTGAACAACTTTATGCCAATAAATTTGACAACTTAGATGAAATAAACAAATTTCTTGATACCAAAGTTTAATTAAAAAGAAATAGACCATTTGAATAACTCTCTACCTATTAATCCTTTTCCCGTTTAACCTGAGGATGCTCACCAGTGGTGCTTGTGGCTGCAGTGTTTACCCCAAGATGACAAAAGAAGAAGAAAGAAGATAGAAGAAAGAAGAAGATAATTACAAAATATAGTAATTCCTCCTCCCCCTCATAATTATCATTAGGATTAGAGACAAGTTCTGTTTAGAAATAACTCCAAGAACAGTTTTGATATTTTATTTTCACATTGAAAACCAGTTAGATTTGCCTCAGCCTCAAAGAGCATGTTTACGCAAAATTAAATGAGTGTGGCAGCAAGCGGCACTTGTTTTTCTAAATGGGAAGAAGGTTAAATAAATTGAACTTGCAGTTAAAAACCTTAACATAAATAACATTCTAGGGCCAGGAGGCTTCATTAGTAAGTTCTACCAAGTATTTAAGAAATAAATAATACAAATTTCATGCAAACTCTTCTTGCTGTAATATGAAACCAGCATTCTCCTATTAGTCACCAAAATGAGATACAGACATGACAAGAAAAGAGAACTACAGATCAATATCCCTCATGAACATAGATAGAAAAATTCTAAATAAAATTGTATTCATAATAAAATTGAATCCAAAAGTATGTAAAAAAGGATAATATGCTATGACAAAATGAGATTTATCCTAGGAATCAAGGTTTGACACTCAAAATCATTTGATATAATTCACCACATTAACAAAATAAAAATAAAAAACACACAGTCATCTCAATAAATTCACAAAAAGGACTGGACAAAATCCAGTATCCATTCCTGATAAAACCTCTTGGCAATCGAGATACCGAGGGGAACTTCTTCACTTGATAAATAGCGTTTTCAAAAAAGCCTACAGCTTCACCATATTTAATAATGAAAGACTTTTTTCAGTGATGAAGCAAAACAAGGACGCCTACTTGTCCTACCTTGGTTTAAAATTATGAACATTCTAGCCAGTGCCATAAGGCAAGAAAAAAAAATAAGACACATTTACGTTTTTTTAAAAAAGTAGAACTGTCTTTCTTTGCAGACAATATGACCCTCTATGAAGAAAACCTAATGCAGTAAACAAAAAAGATACAAGGACTAATGTGTGAGTCTCACAAAGTTGCAGAATAAAAAAATCAACATGCAAACATTCATTGTATTTTAAAATATTAATAATGAAATATCAAAACTTAAAATCAAAACAAAATATCAAAAACCTAAAGTTTAAAGACAACAACATTTTTAGCATCAACAAATTTTAGTGTGATAAATCTGGGATAAATCTGACAAAAGATGTTTAAGATCTGCACACTGCTGGGAGAAATTAAACACCTAAATAAATGTAGAGGTAGACATTCTCATGTGTTGGAAGACTCAATATTGTTAAGATATCAGTTCCCTCTAACTTGATCTATAGTTTCAACATAATCTCAATCAAAATCCCAGAAGGTTTTTTTAAACAACCACAAAAAAGGTAATGAAGCCTTAAAGTTAAATTAAGAAATGAATGAATATTGATTAGGAGTCATACAGCTTCAGTCATAAGCCAAAAGAAAATGATTACCAAGGGGAAAAGAGAATTCTCCAATTCCCAAAATAAGTAGAAACTAATGATTTAAGAAAAAGAAGCCAAGATAGAAGTATAAGAATACCTATAATTTAACAAGGTAGGTTATATTCCTCTAAAGCAGTATTTTAAGAAAATGGTGTTAATCTCTTCCATAGGTGAGTCTCTCGCTTGCCCAGGTTAAAGGAGTATGGTCAGGTTCCTGTGAGCATCTCACTTCCTACTGTAATCTCACTTCCTGTTGCCCTGCATCCTCAGAGAGCAAAGTCAGTGATGTAGTATACTCTTTCTCCTTCAGGTGCTCACAAGACTGCCTCAAGAACTAACAACCCCTTCAACATCATAACGATAGTTTCAAATTATGTTATTTACTGGAAGTCTTCAACTTATTTAACAGATGCTGTTTTCACCAGCCTCAAACTTTAGAATCTTTTACCTGGTTATTTTTAACTGTTTGATTACATTTTTTAAAAAGTGCAACCTTTCCCTTTATAACCACGTTTTGGAAAAGGTTAACATTTTTAAGGTAAAATGAATAAACGTAAGGAAAACAAATGTTTTGAAGACAACAAATGTATGTTATCTAGTATGTTTTTAGGATTTTGTTTCCCTTCAAAGTTTGAAAACACTGCTAAACTTGTGGGCTCAGGTCTTATTTTCTTTCCCAGCGACCGTGGCTTCCAACTAGCTTGTTATCTTGATTGGCAGCTGGGGCTCAACATACACCATCTCAGAAGATTACTTCATACTTTTGGCAAGAACCAAATTGGTTACATGACGTAAAACTAATCATTTGTATTTCGAGAAGAGAAAAAATAGGGCTTGTGGAAGGAATTTTGCTAATGAGAAAAAGACAATGTATGATCTAAGAGTTCCAAATCTGTATGTTAAAATATGCAGGGCAAAGAATGAAGAAAAATTATTAAAGTGGGCACAATATGCTTGAATGCAGACCAAAATAATGGATTCTATTGAGTTGGGTTGAAATGCACACATATATACACACACATTTACCAAAGTGTCTAGTGCATGCTCATGTGTTTGCCACCTCCAATATTTGGTGATGTTAAACATCACCTTCTCATTCACCCTTCAGGCTAAGTTCTCTTCTAAATTCAGTTGCACCTATCCTAACAAAGGCCACGCATACATACCCTAAACTGAAATTCAGTTCTATTCACTGGGAATAAAATGCAAAAGAACATTCATATGCAAGGTTGGCAAGTGGAGGTGATAGAGTTTGCATGCATGCCCTGACACACTTTTTTTTTTCTGGCACTAATTACCACGATTGGACGTGACTGCATATTTTCTAGATACTGTATGATCCTGGCAAATGAAAGTGTCAGTGAAAATTATACTCCATTAGCTTAAACCTTCCTAAATGCCAGAGAAGTAGTTTGATGTGAGCTGTGAACAAAGTCTTAAAAAAGGGTGCTGATACTCATCATATTTCATTCCAACCAAGGAGTCTGAAGAATATACAGTGATTATTGATTGTATTTAAACCACTTCAAACCCTAGATTGGCTCTGTCCAACGGGGTAGCCACTGGCAACCTGTGGCCACTGAGTATTCAAAATGTGTATAGTCTGAATTGAGATTTACAGTAAGCGTCAAATACACACCAGATTTTGAAGACTTAGTATAAAAGAGAATTTAAATGTCTCATTAATAATTTTTAAATTGATTGCATGCTGAAATTATACTATTTCAATAATAAAATCAGTAAAATTGAACATGCCATTCAAGTCAAGTTCACCTCCGTACATTTTACAGTTCATGATGTGCCTTCCATTATCTCTCTATTTGATAATACTACTGTAGCTAGTAAAGATTAATAAACACTGTATACCCATTGCTTGGTCTATTTTAAAGTGTATAGACTTGAAAAGCAACAGGAAGAA
The DNA here is from genome assembly GCF_000164805.1 of Carlito syrichta. Classification (NCBI taxonomy): domain Eukaryota; kingdom Metazoa; phylum Chordata; class Mammalia; order Primates; family Tarsiidae; genus Carlito; species Carlito syrichta. The sequence goes on along the minus strand of NW_007251414.1, from coordinate 271,890 downwards.
CTCACTACCCTTTGAGAGGCGACTCCCATACACATGAGAAGTGTAATCCTCTTAAGACCAGGATGCTGGTAATTTCCTTTTGCAGAGTTGCAAGTGGTCATCTTCAAGGGCTACTGTACAAATTCTGCAGTGACAGCTAATTACTGGCAATCATTTTAGTGTCATGTTGCAGCCAAACAAGCATTCTTGCTATTAAAAACAAACCCCCTCGGGTTTGGGGAGTGTTCCCTTGCCCTAGACTGGCCACCTCCATTAAATGACAGGTGAGCAGCAATGACAGGAAATCATGGGCACACCTGGGAACACATCTTAACTTTTTGGCTTCCAGAGGTCTTGTTAGGTAGAATTTCTCTCAGGCAAACAGAGTGCTGAGCTAAGGCCTGGGGGAGAAGGCCATCCACCAATTTATGACATTAGTCATAATGTCATCATCACTCTCAATGGCACACAGAATAATCTTCTATAAGATCATTGTCATGGGAGCCAGGATGCATTGTATTTTTGTATTTGGCTCTAGTTCCCATTGTGAGAAAGCTTGCTTAGTCAGCATTCTTCCTGCAAAGGACTGAAGAAGGCACAGAAAAACTCACAGCCAAGTTGGAGATATCCAGGCCCAGCTCTGGGAGCTGTGTCGGAGCATTTCTCATCACCCCATAAGTGTTTCTGAAAACCTTAAACATGTTTTTTTTTCTTTTCAGCATGTTTGAGTTCCTTGTAGATCCTTAGACCTTTGTCAGACGTACAGTTGGCACATATTTTCCCCCAGTCTATGTGCTGTCTCCCTACTTTCCTGATAGCTTCTTTGGCTTTGCAGAAGGTGTCAGTTTGATGAGGTCCCACTTGTCTATCATATCTCTTATGGCATGGGCACTTGGGGTTTTGATCAGGAATTGGTTGCCAGTTCCAATTTCTATAAGGATATCTTCTGTGTTTTCTAAGGTTCTTATACTTTGAGGGTTTTATGTTTAGGTCTTTGATTCATTTAGAGTTGATTTTTGTGTATGGTGATAGGTAGGGATCTCTTGTTTTAATCTTCTGCATGTGGTCAGTCAGTTTTCCCAGCACCACTTACAGAATAGGTTTTCCTCTCCCCAGTCGTTGGTGGTGGTAGAGGTTTTGTTGAAGATGAGTCGGTTGAGAAATTGAGGTTTTGCTTCTGGAATCTCTATCCTGTTCCATTAGTCTATATGTCTGTTCTTATACCAATACCAGGCTGTTTTTATTATTGTAGCTTTATACTAAAGCTTAAAGTCTGGGAGTGTGATGCTTTCCACGTTTTTTTTTTTCCCTGAAGATTGCTTTGGCTATTCACAGTAATTTATGCTTCCATATGAATTCCTGTATTGGCGTTTCCAGGTCTGAGAAGAATGCTGCTGGTAATTTAATGGGTATTGCGTTAAATCTGTAGATTGCCTTGGGTATGATGGACATATTAACAATGCTGATTCTTCCAATCCATGAGCATGGAATATTTTTCCACTTGTGTCACCTTTGATTCATTTGAGCAGTGTATTGTAGTTTTTGTTGTAAAGTGGGCAAAAAATATGAATAGACACTTCTCAAAAAAAAGACAGACTAGCAACCAACAGATACATTAAAAAAAAAACAATGCTCAGCCTCATCAGTCATCAAAGGAACGCAAACTTAAACCACACTGAGATACTACCTAACTCCAGTCAGGATGGCCATCATCAATAATGCAAAAAACAACGGAGGCTGGAGAGGATGCCGGGAAAAGGGAACACTTCACACTGTTGGTGGGAAAGTAGTACAACCTCTGTGGAAAACAGTGTGGCGATTCCTAAAAGACCTAAAAATCAACCTTCCATACAACCCTGCAATCCTCCTGCTGGGAATATACCCGGAGAAACTCAAATCACTCTATGAAAAGATGCCTGTGCACGCAAGTTTATTGCAGCATTATTCCCAATAGCAAAAACATGGAACCAAATATGCTGCCCATTAAAGAGGACTGGATTTTAAAAACTGCTGTGCATATACATGATGGAATATTACACAGCCATAAAGAAGGACAAAATTATGAACTTCGCAGCAACTTGGACTTAGAGGCTATAATACCGAGTGATCTATCACAGAAGCAAAGAATCGAGTACCACATGATCTCACTCATAAGCAGACTTTGAACAACTGTCATAATACTATAAGAAAGGAATTGGCAGTAGTGGGAAACTGCCAGGAGAGGGGGGGCACACCTTATCAACAAGGGTACCTACAAAATGAACATCTGTATACCTAACCCTGAATTGTACCCCACATCTTTAAAATAAAAAATAAAACCTTAAACAAGGAGAGAGATACCTGCAGCCTTTACCCTCAAGGAAGAATAATAGAAAACACTAGAATCTGTGTGCATTGGGGGCATTTAAAGCAGACTGAGGCATTTGAAGACACATGTCCCTTTATGATCACTCTTCTACCTACCTGTACCCACAGGTGATTGGAGGACCCAGTGCAAGGGGCCTTTGGACATGGTTTTTGTCTGTTTATCCTTGAGAATCTCAACTCAGCCTTAGGGAACTGTTAAGACATAAATCTTAATTCCTTTCCTGACCTCTAAACATGTTCCAAGAACCTTTGCTTTTTAAAAACCAACCAACATGTGTAGGGCACCTACTATTTGTCGAGGACACCAGAGGCAAACAGCAAGACCCCAGCCCTGGCCTCATGAAGTTACATTTCTCAAAGGAAGAGAGACAATAAGCAAAGAGTCACCAGTGCCTAGAACATTCGTTCCCTTCTCCATGCACAAGACTTGGAGATCCTGCTTGCTACATGCCAGCTGACAGTCAACGGCAGGAACCGAAGCCAAGTTCCCAGAATGTTCACAGAGCCTTGGACACAGCCCTCAAGAGACCAGATGAGTGATTCTTCTTAGGTAAAAACAAACCTCTGCAGTTTTCTTTGAAATGCTCCTGGATACAGAAGTTGCGTAAGCCCTCTTGGTCAGTCAAGGTCCCTTCTAAAGATTGAAATCAGTTCTGGTAGCAGAGCTAAAAATGTAGTCATTTGGGGCAGTGGCTGTCACATTTGAGGGTGCCTCATGAAGCTCCTGGAAGCTGGTTATAGCAAACACTGGGGTGCCCAACCCAAAGGTTCTGATTCAGGAAGTCTGGATAAATGGCCTGATAATTTGCATTCCTAACAAGTTCCCAAGTGGTGCTGATGCTGCTGGATGGGGGAACTCCACTTTGAGAACCATTGGTTTCACCTCTGTGGCCTCGAGAAAAAAACAGTCTCCAAGATCCTCTACCTTGGAGATCTAGGAAGCCCTTCCTTTAAACCAGATACTCTTTTATACGCCTTATATGCCTCAGTGACACACATCTGGACTCACGCCCAGGGGCTATAAGACACATTCACCCTCGGTCACTCAGTTCTCTAGTTGGTCAATAAAGGAGCTACTGGTAGCTCGTTATGGCCCAGAGCTCGGCTAGGAGTCATGGGGGATGTAAAAAGAGCAGAAAATTCACTTGGGGCCTAATTTAAGGAACCGAGGGTAGTGGTGAGATGGGGGTAAGACAGGCTTCCGCAAACCAGCTGAATAACATGGCAAGACAGCTCAGTTAAATGCCAGGTGAATATCAATGACAGGAAGTCATGGACACACCTAGAAACACATCTTGTTGGCTTCCAAAAGTCCTGTTGGGAAAACATAGTGCTGAATTCAGGCCTGGGGGAGAAAGCCATCCACCGATTTACGATATTAGTGATTATCAGTATTATTCAGTTACAAAGTCAAACAAGGAGATAAAGATAGTCCTGGAGATTCAATGTGAAGAACTCCTAATCCTCCTCCTCCGTTAACCCAACCGTCTTCACTTAACCCGACAGATCCCAGGTTAGGACAACTGTACTGGAAGGAATTCAGCCAGTTTCAGAGCTTTCTACCTTTGCTCACAGTCCTCAGCTTTACTTTGAGAGTATCTTCCTACTTGGATGGATGGAGAAATAGGTTATTAGACAAGCAATAAACCTCAGTGGTAGGATCTAGGTGGTAGCTACATGCATGCTAACAAGGCGTTCTCAGTAAGGTTGAAAATTCTCATTAAAAAATGATGAGAGCTTGTAATTCCAGTGCTTTGGGAGGCCAAGGTGGTAGGATCTCTTGAGGCTTGGCATTGAAGACCAGCCTGCGCAACAAAATGAGACCCTGTCTCTATCAAAAATAGAAAAAGTAGCTGTGATGGCACATGTCTATAGTCCCAGCTACTTGAGAGACTGAGGCAAGAGGATCGCTTGAGCCCAGGAGTTTGAGGTTGTGGTGAGCTGAGATTGTGCCACTGCACTTCAGCCTAGGTGACAGAGTGAGATCCTGACTCAAAAAAAAAAAAAAAAGATGAGAAAAAAGGTGGCCCGTATTTATGTAGCAGTAATGGAAGAAGTTGGGGACAGAGACAGGGAAAATAATAAGAGATAAGAGGCTAAAGAATATCCAGGAAGAATCAGAATTAAAATATACTATTTTTCCATATATTAAATTATTTTCTCATTAAATAAATATTATTGAGTATCTGCAAGATTTCTGTCACTGGTTAGAAATTCAGCAATAAAAAAAACCCCAAATCTCTATGATTTGTCATAGAACTTGTAATGGAAGATCAGAAAAATTAACAAATATCTAACACCAGGGGTGAAGTGACGTCAGCAAGATGGTGGAATAGGATCTTTTAGTGCTCATCCTCTCACAGAAACACCAATTTGAATAATAATCCACGCACACAAAAATATCTTCCTAAGAGCTAAGGAGACAGGGTTAAAGATTACAACACTTGGCTATAGCATAGAAATAAGAAATGACACATTTTTGAGAATAGGAAGGACAGTTCCACATTACCCACATCACCTTTCCCCCAAGCCCAGGGAACACATCACAAAGACAGATATCTTCAGCATGGGGAAAGAAGAATAAAGTGTGAGCCCATCTTTGCTGTGGACCCCAGTGCCAGACCAGCCCCTACAGCCCCAGGCTCCAGGGTGGTCCCACAGCCCCAGGTTTTGCACCTGCCCTAGAACCAGGCTAGCTTTCCTAGGCTTCAAACCCACCCTGGCTCTAGGCCAGCTTTTACACCCCCAGACTATATAGTCTGTCTCTCAAAGACCCAGTCTTCAGACCTGCCTCAATGCCATGCCAGTCCTCGTGGCTGCAGAATCCAGGACCACCCAGTGCAAGGTTGGCCTCTATAGCCTCAGCCTCCAGGCCTCCCCAGGCTCCATTCCAGCACCTGTAGTCTCAGGTGCCAGGCCAATATCTGCAGATGCAGACTGCATGCTAGCTCTTGCAGCTAGAGGCTCCTGACCCAGTCAGTCCCTACGACTCCAGGCAACAGGCCAGTTCTCACAGCCCTGTGGTACAGTGAATTCAACATCCAGGCCTGTCCCCGCAGACCCAGGCACTGAGCAGACCTCTGTGTTCTCAACCTTCAGGCTGCCCCAGTGCCAGGCCATCCTTCATGGTACCATATTCCAGGCTAGCCCTGTGGACCAGCCTCCAAGTCAGCTTCCATGGACCCAGGCACCAGGATTGCTAAGCTGCTGAACCAGATACCAGGTGAGCCCATCCAAACACTCTAGCAGCAAATAGCTGACTTATAATCTCGGGGTCAGGTGACTGATGAGGTCTTTTCCTACCAAAGCCAGTATGTAATGACTGGAATAGGTGCCTACATCTTCAAATGGATTGACATCAATACATAGTCACAAGCATCATAAATAATCAAGGAATAAAGTGAAGAATCACCAAAGGAACAAAATAATGAGCCATTCATTGACTCTAAGATACGTGAAATACATGAAATAATCATCTTAAAGAAACTCAGTGAGCTATAAGTGGTAAAAAAAAACAACTAAAAAGAACCAAACCAAAATTCTGGAGCTAAAGAATACAATGACCAAACTAAAAAACTCCAGGCTGGGTTTCAACAGAAGACTCAATCAAAAAGAAGAAAGAATCAATGATTCTGAAGACAGGTCATTTGAGTTTACCCAGTCAGAAGAACAATAGCAAAAACAAACAAACAAAAGAATTGAAGAGTGAAGATATCCTAAGGGGATTATGGAACATCTTCAAATAAACCAGCATATGCATTATGAAAGTATCAGAAAGAACACAGAAAGGGCTAAAAGTTTATTTAAAGAAGTGATGACAGAAGACATCCAGAGCTGGAAAGAAAAATGAATGTTCAGATACATGAATTCTAAAGAGACCCAGATAGAATAACTATAAAAAGATCTTCAAAAAGACACATTATAATAAAATACTCAAAAGCAAAAGACAAGCAATTTTTTTGAAAGTAGCAAGAAAAGATCAAATTTTATTTACAAGGGAACAGTTATAAGACTATCAAAAGATTTTTCAGCAGAAACATTGAAGGCTAAAAATGAGTACTGGGATATAGTCAAAGTATTGAAAGAAAACAAAAAGTCAACCAAGAATACTATGACAGCAAGGCCGTCCTTCAGAAATGACTTTCCCAAACAAAGAAAAGGTATAGGAGTTCTTTACCAGTAAACCTGCCATATAAGAAACACTAAAGGGAGTTGTTCAAGTTGAAACAAGAGAACACTAATAGCATAAAAACATATGAAATTATAAAACTCAAAGTAAAGTTAAGATTATAGACAAATCAGAATATCCTAATACAGTACTAGTAGCTCTTAAATTACTTTTAGCTCTAGTATAAAAGTTAAAAGAGAAAAATATAGTTGCAGTAATTTGATAATGAATGTATCATATATAGGTGATGCAACGTGTGACATTAATACAAATAGAGGAACAGGAGCAGGAAAAGTTAAAATGTAGAGTTTTTGTATGTGTATTGTTGCTATCAGATTAAAACTGACTATAATAACTGTAAGATGTTTTAAGTTTCATGGTAACCAAAAAGCAAAAAATCCCACAAAAGATAAGGAGAAAGGAATCAAAGCATATCACTATAAAAATCATCAAATCAAAAAGGAAGACAGCAAGATCGGAAGAATGGAACAAAAGATCTACAAACAGCAACAATATAGCAGTACTTTAGATGTAAATGAATAAAAATCTTCAATCAAAAGACACAGAGTAGTTGAATGGATTAAAAAACAATATCCAATTATCTGTTGCCTACAAGACACTCACTGTAGTTTTAAGACTACACATAGACTGAAAGTGAAGGGGTGGAAAAAGATATTCTATGCAAATGGAAACTAAAGAGAGCAAGAATGGCTATATTTATAGAAGACAAAATAGAATTTAAGTCAAAAACCGTCACAAGAGACAAAGAGATCATTATGTAATTATAAAGAGGTAAATTCATCAAGAGGATTCAATAATTATAAATATATTTGCACCCAACAACAAAGCCCTAAACATCTAAACCAAACATTAGCAGAACTAAAAGGAGAAAGAGTTAGCAATGCAGTAATAGTATGGGACCTCTCTTTCAACAATGAATATATCATTCAGACTGAAAATCAATAAAGAAATGGTAGACCTGAATAACACTATAGACCAAATGGACCTAACAGACATATACAGAACATTCCATCCAATAGTAGCAGAATACACACTCTTTTCAAACACACAATAAATATTCTCCAGGATAAAAATATATATATATATATTCTCCAGGATAGATCATATGGTAGGCCACAAAGCAAGTCTAGGCACATTTAAGAAGACTGAAATCATGTCAAGTATTTTTTCCAAGCACAATGGTATGAAATGAGAAATTCAGAAGAAAAAAAAGTTGGAAAATTCACAAGTATGTGAACATAAATAATGGATTTCTGAACAACCAATGGGTCAAAGAAGAACCCAGAAAGAAAATTTTAAAGATACCTTGAGACAAATGAAAATAGAAACACAACAAACCAAAACTTGTGTGATGCAGCAAAAGCAGTTCTAAGAGGGAAGTTTATAGTGACAAATTGTCTTCATAAGTAAAAAAAATCTCAAATAAACTATCTAACTCTACACCCAAGAAACTGGAAAAGGGAAGAAAGAAGCTAAAAGTCATCGGAAGGAAAGAAATAATAAAAACAGAGCTGAAAGAAATGAAATAGAGAACAAAAAAGCAATAAGAAGATAAAAAAATTAAGAGTTGGTTTTTCAAAAAGATAAACATAATTGAAAAACCATAACTACACTAAGAAAAAAAGAAGACTTAAACAAACAAAATTATAAATAAATGGAGAGACACTGCAACAGATACCACAGAAATACTGAGGATCATAAGAGGCTACTATGAACAATTAATTATACGCCAACAAATTGGGTAATGAAGAAGAAATAGATTAATTCCTAGAAAGATACAACTTACCAAGACTGAATCATGAAGAAATGAAAATTCTCAACTGACCAATAATAAGTAAAAATACTGAATCAGTAATTAAAATACTTCCAGTAAAAAAAAAGCCCAGATCCAGATGGCTTCATGGGTGAATCTAACATTTAAGGAATAATGAATACCAATCCCTCTTAAATGCCTCCAAAAAATAGAACTGGAGGGAATACTTCCAGGCTCCTTTTATGAAATCAGTGTCACCCAATACAGAAGTTAAGCAAAGACATCACAAGCAAAGAAAACTATAGGCCAATATCTCTGATAAATTTAGGCATGAAAATCTTGAATAAAATACTAGCAAATTGAATTAAAAACACATTAAAAATATTACATACAATGATCAAGTGTGATTTATCCCTGGGATGCAAGGTTGATTTGGCATATGCAAATCAATTAATGTGATAGATAACTTTAATAGAATGAAAAATAAAAAACCATGCCATCATCTTAATAGATGCAGAAAAAGCATTTGACAAAATTCAACATCCTTTCATGATAAAAACTTCCAGCAAATTAGGTATAGAAGAAAATTTCCTCAAAATAATAAACACCATTTATGAGAAACTCTCAGCAATCAGTGGAGAAAAACTAAAAGCTTTTTCTCTAAGATCTGGTGCAAGATAAGGATGCTCACTCTCATCACTTCTATTCAATATAGTACTGAAAGTCCTAGCTAGAGCAATTAGGTAAGGAAAATAAATAAAAGGCATCCAAATTGAAAAGCAAAATGTTAAGTTGTCTTTATTTGCAGGTGACATGAATTTATATAGAGAGTACCCTAAATATTACACCAAAAAAACCTGTTAGAACTAATACATAAATTCAGTAAACTTTCAGAATTCAAAATCAACATACAAAAATCAGTAATGTTCCTATACATTAACAACAAACTATTTGAAAGAAAACAATCCCATTTACAAAAGCATCAAACAAAAATACTTAGGAACAAATTTAACCAAAGAGAGAAAAAATCTGTGCACTGAAAAGTATAACATTGATTTTAAAAAATTGAAAAAATCCACAAATAAATGGAAACACTGGAAAAAACATACTGTGTTCACGGATGGAAGAATTAATGTTGCAGATTCAATGCAATTTCTATCAAAATTCCAATGGCACTTTTCACAGAAATAGGAAAAACAGTTCTAAAATTCATATGAAACCACAGAAAATTCGGAATAGTCAAAGCAATCTTGGGCAAAACAAACAAAGTTGGAGTCATCACACCACCTGACTACAAAATATACTACAAAGCTATAATAATCAAAAGATCAAGGTACTGGCATAAAAACAGACACAGAGATCATACAGAAAGCCCAGAAATAAATCCATGTATTTACAGTCAATTGATCTTTGATAAATGTGGGAAAAACACACAATGGGAAGAGAACAGCCTCTTCAATAAATGGTGTTGGGAAAACTGAATGCTCACATGCTTAAGTGTGGACCCTTATCTCACATTATATACACAAATCAATGAAAAATTAAGTAAAGACTTAAACTAGCACTATAAAATCACAGGAAGAAAACATACAAAAAAGTTTCTTGACATTGATCTGGACAATAATTTTTTTTTTAATATGACCCCAAAATTACAGGCCACAAAAGTAAAAATAGACAAACGGGACTGCATCAAACTAAAAAACTTCTGCCCAGTAAAGGAAACAATCAACAGAGGTAAAGAGACAGCTTATAGAGTGGGAGACAATATTTCCAAACCATATATCTGATAAGGAGTTAATATCCAAAATAGATAAGGAACTCAACTCAATAGCAAGAAAATAAATAATCTAATTAAGACAAGGACAAGGGACCTGAACAGACATTTTTCAAAAGAAGACACACAAATGTCCAGCAGGTAAAAAATGCTCAATCAGCAGGAAAAAAAACAAAACAAATGAAAACCACACTGAGATATTGCCTCACACCCACTGGAATGACAATTAGCAAAAGACAAAAGGTAAGTGTTGGTGAGGATGTGGAGGAAAAAGGAACCATTGCACACTATTGGTGAGAATATAAATTAGTACATTCATTATGAAAAACAGTATGGTGATTCCTCAAAAATTAAAAATAAAATTGCTTTATGATCCTCAAACCCCACTGGGTACATATACAAAGGAAATAAAATAATTATGTTGAAGAGATATCTGAGCCGGGCTCGGTGGCTCAGCCTGTAATCCCTTGCCTTTGGGAGGCTGAGGTGAGTGGATTGCCTGAGCCCGTGGGTTCGAGACCCGCCTGGGCAGCAAGACCTCATCTCTACAATAAATCAAAAAATCAGCCGGGCATGGTAGCGCATGCCTGTAATTCCGGCTACTCGGAAGGCTGAGGTGGAAGGATCGCCGGAGCCCAGTAGGTCGAGGCTGTGGTGGCCGGGAGCGGCCACTGCACTCCAGTCTGGGTGACAGAGTGAGACTCCAACTCAAAAAAAAAAAAAAAAAAAAAAAAAGAAGAGATATCTGCATGCCCATGTTCACTGTGGTATATTCACAATAGCCTAGATACAAAATCAACCTAGGTGTCCCTCTTCAGATGAATACATAAAGAAAATATGGTGCACGGATATACAATGGAAAACTATTCAGTCTTAACAAAGAAGGAAATTCTGCCATTTGCAACAACATGGATAAAACTGCAAGGCATCATGCTAAGTGAAGTAAGCCAAACTCTGAAAGACAAATGCTGCATGACCCCACTCACGTGCAGAATCTAATAAAGTCAAACATCTGAAAGCAGATGGTAGAATGGTGGTTGCCAGGGGCTGGGAGGTGGGAAAAATGGGGAGATGCTGTTCAAAGGGCACAGTGTTTGTTTCAGGATGACTAAGTTCTGGAGATTTAATGCACAGCATGATGACTGTAGTTAACAATAATGTATATTTAAAATTTGCTAAGAGGGTAGATCTTAAATGTTCGAAACACAAAACAGAAATAGTAACTATGTCAGGTAATGCATATGTTAATTAACTTGATTGTGGTAATTATTTCACAATGTGTACACATTTTAAAACATCATATCATATACCTTAAATATATGCAATTGTATTCACCAGTTATACTTGATAAAGCTAGAAAAAATAAAATTATTCCAAGATAATATGATTCTCAACAAATAAAAGTTGCTGTAGGCTGAATGTTTGCATCCCCCCAAAACTCATAGTTAAAATGATAATCCCCAATGAGTCGGAATTAGGAGGTGGGGCCTTTGAGTAGTAATTAGGTCAAGAGGGTGGTGATCTCATGATGAGATTAGTGGCCTTATAAGAAGAGCTAGAAAAGAGCCCCTCTGCCTCCCCCTTGTGAGAACAGTGTGAAGGAGGCTGTCTGTAAGTTTTTCACCAGGAACAGAATCTGTCAGCACCTTGATCTTAGACATCCCGCTTCCAGAATTGTGAGAAATATATTTCTACTGTTTATAAACCACCCAGGCTATGGTATTTTGTTTTTGCTACCCAGAACCCATTAAGACAAAAGTGGAACAGATAATCATACACCATGGCAATTAAGAGGATCTGGGGTTGGACATACCTGGCCTGGAGTCCCTCTGCCAACAGGCTCTGTGACCTGGACAAGGGCACACACCCTCTCGGAGACCTGGACCCTTCAGTGGCCGATGGTGCTTTCCATGGGGTGTGTAGCATAGAGTTACTGAGATCATAGTGTCTGGCACAGAATAGGCACTCAGGAAATGTCAGCTTTTACTACCAATATTAACAGGAACTAGAAGGTCATCAGCCCTAGGAGTCACATGGACTCAGGTTTCAGAGTCACAGCCTCAGGACTCACTTGCCGATGGAGTCAAAGCCAGTGCTGTAGGGGGAGCCACACTCTTCCATCCTCTCAGGTCAGGGTCAAGCAAATCAGGCAAATGACATCCCGAAGCTTGATGACCTGACCTATGAACACATAATATCAGTGGGTGAACGTGAATTGATCATGATGGGCATGTTATGCATGCCTTCGTGACATTTCACAGGATAAATGGTAATTCAATTTTTCCTGTGATGGGAGATGAGGGAGGGATGGAAAAGTTTAAAAAAAAACTTTTATAGAAAAATGTTAAGAGAGTATGTCTCTCCTCTCTTCTGTCAATTCTACTGCATTCCATAAGCCACCAGATTTCTCTTCTTGAAAAAAATTTAAGACCAGAGATGGAACAGCAGCTGTCTTAAGTGATAATATCTATGGAAAATGGTCTGGATTAGCCAAACAGCATCTAGAGAAATATGTATATCATCATGATTACCTCCCATTTATAGCCTAGCCTCTTGGGAGGGTACTGATCAGGGCTGCCAAAGAGGATAAATCAATTCATTCCAATTAGGCTTGGTGACTTTACCACTTGCACTTCGAGAATCAGGCTGGAATCACTTTGAAAAGAGATCATCTCTCTGCTCCTCTCTACTTAAACAGAAGCCTCTGTCAGAAGCGGATGGAAAATATGTTTTGGCAGCCGAGTCAGTGGTAATTGTGCTGAGTTGAATGCTCACAATTTTGCAGGCTTTGCCATAGAGACATGGGGCAGCCAGACTCAAGTGAATACATTGGAGCATTCAAGCAAACTGCAGCCCCATCCCCTAGCCTGGCTGCAGCCAAAAGGCCTACTGCATGGATCCTCCGTGGGCTCAGATATGCCACGTTTGTCTACAAATGCGTTTCTGGGTGGGAGAAGACAGGCGGAGAAGGAAAGCTGTAATTAAACCTGGTTCTTCCCCTTCACATCTGTGCAGTTTGGTGATCCAGTCTTTATAATCCACTCCGGATGCTTCAGCATTGCCAGGCAAGGCCAGAGGGAGGAGATTCAAGCAGAAAGGCAGACGCTCCTTACACCAGGGGCTGGAGTGGTTCCCAAGCCCAGAAGGACATGTGAATTCCCACTGCATGTCTGCCAGCTGCCAGGCTCCTGGAACAAAGATAACAGCCAGGTTCTCTTTTAAAAAGATGGGGAAGTTGCTTAATTTTTAATCACTATGATTCTCACGTAGATAGATAGATAGATAGATAGATAGATAGATAGATAGATAGATAGATAGATAGATAGATAACCACTATGTTTTCTTTTTCCTCCCACTGCAGTAAATTAAACTCATTCCAACATGGCTTCAATTACTCACATTATCATCATCAAGAGTAATCAAATCTCTAAAACTTTTCACACACGCAGATCACGATTGCACAATATCATGCTGGTTTTGCATTTCCACCCACAGATAAGAAGTGGCATTTTCCCCCACATTTGCAGGTCCCGGCCTACCGATGATCAGTCCTATTCATAGCATTTATTCACATGGAGTGAATTATACAAAATGCTGATATGTTTAAGACGCTGACACCCTGAAGAATGAATGCTTCCGGGTCCCCAGCTGAGAAGTGACATGAGGCAGACATTCAAGTAAATATCAGAAGGGAAGCAGAGTCCTCTACTGAACTCAGGGCAGATGTTTCAAACGCCGTGCATGGCTCCATTCTGTGCAAAGCTGCATTTCCTTCTCTTGCTCCTTCAGCCCTCCAACTCATTTCTGTGTTCCGTGTTTAATGGGATGCCTGCCCCTCTGGTCACCTTGTTGCTAGACAAATGTGGATTTTGACAATCTTGAAAATCATTAGAAAGGAGACACGATGATACTATGACTTGCTAAAACTCTCAAAACATGTCTCCTGGGAACCCTCACTGGGTACATGGATAGCTATCAACATAACCTGTGCTGAAACTGTGTGAAGAGCTGGGAATTAGAGCATCAAGGAACAAAGACAGAAAACTGAAAGCACTAGAACAGAGCTGCTCACCTTCTCCCCTCGGAAAAGGGGCCCCCTTTCTGTTAGTAGGGATTAGAATTTATAGAGTAACAGAGGCTCAGGGCACTCCTTCCCAAGTCAGCAAGCGTTTCCTGCTGTGGGGCCTTTGTACCTGCTGTTCCATCATTCTGATTACCTGCAAAGTTTGTTCCCTCGATTCAGAACTTGGCTCACAGTGCCTGCTCAGAAGGTCTTCTCAGACCATGTCATCCATCATTCTCTACTCCTCTATCCCACTTTGTGTTTCTTTTCGGATCTTATCACCATCTGCCAGACAATGAATTCATTTATTTGGTTTTATTTCTTTATTTCCCTCCCTCAACTGGAATGTAAGCTCCATGGCGATCAGGACTTAGTTTTGGTCACTGCTGAGTCCCCAAAGCTTCCAGCGATGCATGGTATAGTGGGTGTTCAATAAAATTGGTTGAAAGGATGAATTGAATGAGTGAATAAATGAGTAAATATGCAAGAAGGTGAGAGAGCAATGCAGGACATTCCTGTTGGTAGTTAGTCGTATGCATATTAACAACAGTCATTATGCTAATAGCTACACTGATTACAACCTAGGACACTGAGCTAAGCACTTTTATACTCCACTCCCACTCTTAGGCTCTTGGTCACCAGGTGTTTTACCTATGTATAGCCAGGTTAATTATTACAAAGAATCAGAAATCTTTCCCCAAGGCTCTGTCATTTAAGATTTGCTGCTAAGAAAAAACCTCTTACGCCTTATTCTGGATGTCAAATGAAAAATCAGGTCTAAGAAAGGAACCTCACCTTCAAGGCCAAGGTTTGGTGGATGGAATCATATCATGCATCAGTTTACCACTTAGCACCATAATTCCCATTTTGCCCATTGCTCCTAGTATATGGTATCCCCCACATTCCAGATATCCTTCTAAAATATTCCATTGTGCTTCCTTTAATAAATATCCCATGACTAATCCTTTTGCTCAAAGACCACCAGCGACTAATCAGCCCAGAGTTCCAAAACACAGAGGAAAAGTAAATGAAGAAAAACCCACAGAAACCATCATTGGAGGTTGAGTCTTCCCCTTTGAGGTCCATACCAGTACAGCAACTAGAGAGATGTTTCCAACATGTAAATCCAAGTGCACATTTTCCCAATGTCAGTCCACCCTGATGAAAGCTCTGCAACAGTTTCCTGTTGTTCTTGGAATCACATTCGGCCTCCTGAACCTAACACACAAGCACGGGCATCGCCAGGTTAATATGCCCTGCTCCTTTGGATCCCAGTGCCTTTGCATAGCTTCCCCCAGTCTTCACCTTCAACATTTTTCCTGTAGATTCCAGACCCAGTGTCACTTTCTTCTCTGTAAAACCTCTCCTGAGCCACATATGTTGTATAACTTCATTGCACTGCATCACTTAGGATACTTTTCTAAACTTGCAAATGTAATTTAAATATTATTTGATAATGACCTTCTTCCCCTATTAAGCTATAAATTCCCTGAGGGCAATAACTGGGTTCATTTTTGCTCAATATTTCCTCCCGGACACTAAGTAGAGTACCTGCATATGGCAACGTGCTCCATAAATATGAGTTAATGAACGACTAGATGAATGAATGAATGCATAGATAATACTAACCAACCTTTATTTGTGTCACAGGATTACTTTAGCAATCCTATAAGAATACTTGTAAAATAAATACTTTTTACTTTATAAACATACAAAAAGTCATATTCTCCCTCAATCCCAAATCCATACCTGAAGTTATTAGGGGAAAAAAAATTACACAATGTTGTGTGTGTGTGTGTGTGTGTGTGTATGTTATTGTTGCTATTGTGTTGTCAAATGCAGTGGCATGAAGGGAGGAGAGGAGGTCATTATAGAGATTTAAAAACTTTTGAGACTATTATGTAGTAGAAGCAGCAACTGATGGGATTCTGCCAAGCGGCTGACAGTCCCTGACTCACTTTTGGTTAATAAAGGAAACTGAGGGAGTTTGAATGTGAGCACATATTCCCATGGCCCATGGAAAGGTCTTCCCTGAGATTATTGGCAACACAAATAACAACACAGCCCAGATCAGACTCACCATGAATCTGGTGAGACTTGGGCTCATCAAACCCCCTCATTTCTAAAGTAATAAGAAAAAGGCACCCCTTTGGCTACAAGATTAAACACCAAGCTCAGCAAGACTATGACCCCATGCAAGGGCACCTTGGCCTTCCAGCCTATCTCCAGTTATCCTCCAGCTTCCACCTCAGACAGTTGACCACCTGCATGAGCTCCCTGAAGGCAGAAACACAACAGGCAGGTGGTGCTCACAGGGTGTCCCCAGCTTCTAGTACAATGCAGGACATGGAGGCTCTGAATATATATTACTGGTTAAATAAGTGAATGTCTCCCTAAGAGGCCTAGGACACGTGATCAAATCAATAATTCTCATACTTGGTGGAACACATTTCTTCCACTCATAGTTCATCTACTTGTTTCTGAAATCCTCTTGGTCAGACAGTAATTTTCCATCTCTAACAATTATTTCCCACCTGCTCACAGCCATTATAACCAGGGGTCATTAAGGAATAGCCTAAGATTAAACTAAAGCACTGTGTCGATTTTTTTTAAGTCCCCAATTAGGTGGACTCTTGGAGTCTGTAATTAGTTCACTGAATCCTTTTTCTTTTCTTTTCTTTTTTTCTAAAGAGGGCAGGGTTCTACTTCTCAAGTTTTGGGTGATACTGATTGCATGTGGTGCTTTACATTAAAAAGGCGATTGATTGAGAAAGCAGACAGATGAAGGAAATACATACTTGGAAAATGAAGAAAGACTGAACTTTGGGACTTGTATGTCTCATGACCAAATCTCCAGAGACACCCTGCTGGTCACGTGTGTTAATCTTGGGAGGAAGGTGAAGGAGAGAAGGAAGGTTTAAACTTCATCAAATAAAGAAACAACACAGTGGAACAGCTTCTACAACATGGCTCATTTGGCCCCAAATTCAAAACTAAATTGTTACGTCAGTCTGATTTGTTCCCCCATTTACTTAACAAACATTGCCAACCACGTTGACCATGTCAGCCGGCTAACAAGTATGTTTATTAAAATCAATTAGCTTAGTTGTATTTTCCATGTAGGGATAATTTACAGCCAGTGGCTTGGGCTTTAAACCAGGAGTATCACTTTGGCTATTGAAAACTTCCAGGCCTTCTTTGTTCCTCCACTCTTAACAGGGGCCCAGAAAACTTGTTTGTGTTTTTAAAACAAAAACAAAACTCTAGGCCAAGCTACACTCCCTTGTAGATCCATGACACCACACGTGCCCAGGGAGCTTCGCGGAGTGAACAGCTTATCTAACTTGTTACCACGCTCAACAGCTATACCTGGCTCTAGAGTGTTCTGGTTCCCAGACAACATTCTCCATCCAAAACCTTCACCCACACAGAGTTGAAGTGAAAAGTTCCAAAAATTAATGCTTCTTTAGACCAAAGGTCAGTAGAGTGAAGAGGCAAACAGCAAATACCTCAGGCTTGTGGATCTGTCTCCGAAACAGCCGCTCAGCTGTCACCATGGCACGGAAGCAGTCACGGAGAGCACAGAAATGAGCAGGCATGTGGCTGTGTCCCAACATAATTTTACTTTACAAAAGTGTGGGTGAGTGGATTTGGCCTGAGGCCTGCAGAGTGCCACCCGTTTTTGACTCTGTGTCCTTCTAGTGAAAGGCTGCTCTGAAAGGTCTAGGGAAAGGAAAATGCTGGGTGGTCAGTAAGGACCACAGACAGATTTGTTCTAACCACCCTCTGAGACTGACTGACCAGAATTCAAAACCCACCCACAGAAGGAAGAAGTGTCAGGCTTGTTCACATTTCTTTCATTGTGGGATAATTTATATGTAAAGAAATGCACAGATTTTAAGTGAACATTCAACAGATTTTGAAAAATGTTTACATTCATGTGTTCCTCAGCCCAAGAAAGAAAGGGAACATTCCCATCACCCCGTAAGGTTCCCTGGTGTAAACACAGACCTGACCTCTACCTCCACAGCTTAGTTTAACCTGGTCTAGAATGTCACCAAAATAAAATCATGCAGAATGGGTTTTAAAGTTTGCCTTCTGTTACTCAACACATGTGCTTGTAATCTAGTTGTGCTGTTATTGCACGTGAGTGTGTTCACTCCTTTGGATCACTCCTTTGGATACTGTGTGACTATGCCACCAAGTATCCCTGCAGCTTCATGGCAGGGACACAATGCCCCAACCCCCAAAATCAAATTCCTTTCAAATCAGAAAGGGAAGAAATATTCCAGAAGCGCCCACATTGGAAAGCATACACTCTAACATTATCCACACTACATCCAAATTCCCATGTGGCTCAAAGTCCTCCCCCACTCCTCCCACACTCACCAAATGCCCACCTTGGCTCAGTGGAAAACAGGGAAGATGTACACAATCCAACTAATAAATAGTCCCTGCCTCACCAGAATCCCAAGTAGGCAGGCCTGGCAAATTCTTTAGAAACCATGAATGTGTCTCTCCCAAGCTTTTCAACTGCCACGTGATGGACAGGCCCGTGGCATTTCCTCTGCTAACACTGGCCTGCATAATTAACACCCAGGGTTATTTTTCAATGCCTGCACCTGGCACTTTTAATTTAATTATCTCTCCATTTCTACAATCCACTGCACGCTGGTGACTGCTCCACCTGGCCATCCTTGCCCCGATTCTCCACTTGCCTGCAGGACTTTTCATCCAGAAATAATTAGGAACACAGGGTCCTCTGTCTCGTGGCCAACTCAGCCGTGAACGCTACTGGATCAGGAGGGGAGTTTTATCTCAAACAAATGGAGTCAACTCACAGCAGCGTTAAAGGGACAGGATTGACTTCCAAGCATTTCTGCCGTGCTGGGAGCTACCAAAAAATGGCAATGACCTTTCAGAAAGCTTGGAACACTCTGGTTCTGGGAATACCCTTTTCCCTTGACTTGCTCACGGTGGAGGGGAAAGATGACCTGGAATCAGACTCCCTGCAAGGCTAGAATGGCATCCTTCCCACAAGTATCTATGCTAAGGACACACAGGTACAGAGGCTACGAGACAATCCAGAGAAGACCCTGGAACCTTGCTTTGTTTCACAGTATCAGTTGGCCCCTCTCTACTCATCCTTTATGCTCCTATGACTCAGAAAGCAGCCACCTTGAACACAGACAACCTTCTGTTCTTCCTTCCACTTTTTTGACTTCTTGTTGAATAGAACACCTAGTACCTAAGACATGATTCACCAATGGGCAGTTTCGTCAATAACAAATGCAAGTGCAAACAAAATAATAAACAGAATTGTAGGAAAAATTAGTTGGGGTACACACTGTATTCCACAAGGCAGCCTTGTTTTCCTCTTTCCTCATACCCATCTCCTTTCTTTTTAAAATTTTTTGAAGTTTTTATTTTAAAGATGTGGGATACAATTCAGAGTTAGGTATACAAATGGTCATTGTGTAGATAAAGTTTGGACCTTATTCTTTTCTTTCAATGCTTGCCTGCACACACACCCACCCACTTCTGGCACTGGGTGAAAACGATCCAAATTTGCTAACTAGTTTTATTTTTTATGTATTTATTTATTTTTATTTTTCTGAATCATTCAACTTTATTTTATCCTATTATCTTATGCTGATCAAGAACTGACTCACCAGAAGTTTTCAAACATTCTTACACATGTGCACCAGGAAACCTATAGAAATATTCATGGCAGAATTGTTTCATAATAGCCCCAGATCAGAAATATCTATCAATAGAATAGAATAAAAATATTGTGGTCTATTTTTATCGTGCAACACTCTTCGGCAGTGGCAATGAATAAACTACAGCTATATGTGACTATAGGGATAAATCTCGGGAAGATAACATCTTGAGTGAAAAAAAGTCTTAGAATAGTACAAATGCAGAATATATTCATACAGTATAGTGTCACACTGTCCGTGCTGAATTATTTAAAATTTTGAATAATTTGTAAATGTCATAACATGGCTTAATTTAAAGCCTATTGGCCTCAACTACTTTTGGTCACAAGGAAGTTAGTAAATAGAAACAGTTCTGTGTACACAGTTGCAGATGCCTGAGGAGCTAAGATCCCCAAAAGAAATCCAGAGAACTTCTGTATAATCAACTCCATGACAGGAATGGTATTTTTCTCCCCATTATATTCACTAACTAGTTTTAAATAAGAAAGCTAGGTTGTGCTTAACATCGTCTCTGACCTCAGAAGATTAAATTAAGCTATGGAGGTGGATGGCAGATATGTGGTTACACAAGGAAACTCTGTAGGGTGATGGGAATCTTCCATTTCTTTTTTGAGCTGAGGGGAACATGGATGTAAACATTTTTTACAGTCTGTTGACAGCACACTTAAAACTTCTCTCCAGACACAAAAGAGATCCTTCTAAACAGGTACAAGAATTGTGGAGATCTTGTTGCATTTAAAAAGGTCCTCCATGCTCCCATGGTAAATTCTAGTTCACCTTTATCAAGTGCAGAAAAACCTTTCTCAGGACAATTTAGTGTGCTTTCCTCAGCCTCTCTGAGTTTCAAAGGTGTTCAAAAAAGTAGCAACACCCTCCACCATGATACCTCAGTAGCTCCCCGTGGCCGTTAGCCAGAGGCACAGTGAGCCAAGGGCCAGGCGCCTAGCCCCCTGGTTTGACAGGTGGCTTCATTTCCAAGCCACAGCACAGAGGTGGCCCCAGCGTGCTTCCCATGATTTACAACATCTGCCATGGAAGCTGATATGGCAATTCCTCCTCCCACATCACATAAGGCAATGTGCAGGATAAATGTAGTCCCTTCATGAACTCTGCAGCCATAGCTGGGCCCAATCTGTCTTTCCTGGCTGGCAGCTCTGACAGTGGAACTTCCTCCAGGGTCATGGCCCACCCTGCCTCTAGTTCAGGCAAGTTCTATTTAGGGCTAAGGAATACCATGCTGATCTGTGCTGTCGATGTGGGAGAATGCAAAGGAGTATCAGTTGGAAAGAAGAAAGGGAGGGAAAGAAGGAGAGAGGAGGGAGGGAGGGAGGGAGGGAGGGAGTGAGGAAGGGAGGGAGGAATAAGTCATCCAGCGAGGCTAGAACAACAGCCTGCCCCCAAGTATCCATGCTAAGTACACAGAGGTAAAGCAAAGTGCAAGGCAAGCCAGAGATGACTTTGGAGCCTAATTTTGTTTGATAGTACCAATAAATCTCTCTACCCATCCTTTATATTACTATTCACCAGAACAACTAGCAAGTAGTCATCTTGAACACAGATGGGAGGAAGGAGGGAAGGGACAGAGACTACCTATCTTAACTACAACTATGCCCCACGGTATTGAGATAGGCTGTTCTTAGACCCAGAAAACAGCCTGACTTTAGGAGCTTGGTGACCTTTTACACCCAGAAGGAAGATGAGAAAAGCCAGGATTTAGTGCCTGGGAATCTAGGGTAGAGTTTAGGCTGTCCCAGAAGCAGAATCTGAGGCAATGATTGATGTGAGAAGTGACGAAGGGCTGTCAGGGGCATGGGGAAGTGATACTGGGAAGAGAAGACAGCCAACAAATCATGATATGTTGAGTCAGTGGTTCCTGTGGGTACTTGGGGCTTACTACCAGAGGGAACTCTGGGAAAAACAAAAAACGCATAGGCCACATGTTTTAGTGTTACCTTGCCCAAGGGGTGAGGAAGCTGGGGTATTGACATACCAACTCCCATCTCTCATAGGCTATGGGCTACTCCAGAAAACATTAATTACTCTGACTTCTGATCTACCACAAAGGCAGGCGAGGCACACTTAGATGGCCAGGGAAGGTCCCCGGGCCAAGGAATGCAGATGTCCCTCTAGGCATGGATGAAGTATATGATCTAGGCCATGATAGCCTCTGAATCCCATATTCTGCTGCTGACAGGACCTGCGACTCACATATCTCTCGATTTCTTTAACCCACACCTAAGCTTCCCATTCAGAAAGCTGTGCCAATGTACCTACCTCATCAGATGATGCTGCAAAAATACTGTATAAATTATTAAATACTATAAAACCATGAACTCCCCCAAGCCCACAGGGATGGCTGGGAGCCTACCAGGGCCTAGAGTTTTAGGAAAAATGGGGAAAGAGTGCAGGATTTGTCTCCTCATGGCCTACAACAGAGCACCAGAGGGGAGACTTCACTGGTGTAAGCACTCTGCCTGATTTTCTGAGGCATGAATTCAGCTGACTTTATTGGTATCTCAGCTCAAGGTAAACATTAGTCAATTTAACAGGGTTATGGTTACTTGTGCAAGATCAGAAAGACAAGGCAACTTGAGCATGTGGAGGAGCAACAGCCGACCCTACTTTCTCTCTGCCCCCTGAAGCATAACATCTGAGTTAAATCTTGGGTTAAGCACGCAGAGAAACTGGGGGACTTTCCCACTTTTGAAGCATGATGGAGATTCCTTGTTTTGCCCTCAGACTATGAGATAAACCATCACTCTACACTTTCCCAATCTGAGGTCCCTTCTTGACCAGGGTTTTAAGCAAAGACACTGGGCATCAAAGTACCCATGCTACCTTACAAAATGGTGTTGTGAGAAACTGACTTTAGTAGCAAGGTGACAACCACCTGGGTAAGGAGTCCTTAATCCAGTTAGTCATCTCATCCAAGAAGAACCTGGAAGAAGCCACGACTAACCCTACTGGGAACCTTGGGTTTGTAGGGAGACACACTCCTCCCTGCTCACTCTGCCCCAACACCTCTCTTGGTTTCATAATCTCTTGGTTTAAAAACAGGTCATGCTTTTAGCAGATGCTTCCCAAAACAGAAGCTCATCCACTCCAGGAAAATGATGCCTACCAGCAGCTAAAACTCTTCCTCCAGCAAATATCTCCCCTCACCCACGTTTCTCTGGGCAAAGTCTCCTTAACCTAGGAATCAGGAAGTAGGGTGGGCTTGACTGGCCTCAATTTCTATATAAAATCTAAGTCAGAGTTTATAACCGCTATAATCAGATCCCCCATGGGCTCAAGGTCCCTCAGAATTAGTAATCATCATCCTAGATAAAAACGACATGACACCTGGAAAAGGTATGGCAAGCATCTGCTGACCGAGCACTTGGGTGGTACATGGACCATTCTGATTGTCAACATGTAGAGAAAAGAGGCAGCTTCTCTAATGTTCTACCAAGATGTTCTGATCAGAGGAACTAAGAACAGGTATATCAGCACCCCACTGAACAAGAACTAGACTCTAGTAAATGTTTGAAGGTAGGCATGGAGTTCATTTACAGTCACTATTTTTGAAGCATTTATCCTTAAAATTCAAGCACATTTTACACTAGTAGCATAATGTGTCCATGTTTGTTTCAGAACAAGAAGTGACTGTCCTACCCTAAACCTTCCAGTAAAACTGATGTCTCAGAAGTCAGTCTGAGTTTATCGGCTTCACAACCTAATGAAAAAGAAGAAGATAATCCTGGAGACGGGGATTTAGATATTCTCATGGCACCAGTGGTGGTCATAAAAGAGTCCCCCAAGATGTCTCTAGCTCTAAGGGGGGATGAAACAGAGACCCACTGTTTCCAGGCAGCTGGGCCACCCACTTAAGACTGGCAGCAGGCTGAGCCCATGCCCTTTGCCTGGGTGCTTGGCTTTTGTTCCCATTCCCATTCTCCTGGATTTTCCTTTTGAGAATTGGAGGTCATCCTGCCCTGTTTCTTGTTCGTCCAGTGAACAAGGCCCAGAAACTTGGAGTGATTTTTCCAAAGTCACATGTTGTGCTGGGGATGAGGAACATAACCCGGGGTCTCTACTAGGGCTTTCCCCACAGGGGCTTGTCTCCTCTTTCTCTGAGAAGTGGGATTCCTTTTATTTTATTTTTTGAGTTTCATTCCTCTTTGGTTTTCTGAGCTTTTGACACATAAACCAATATGCCACATTGATCCTTCCAGGCCACCAGTTCCCATCAAGCTTCCCAACCAGGTTAAAGAGCAGCTTGGCCCAGCTCAGGGTCATGCCTTCACAAAGGTGATGGGGAGGATGGTGGTGCTGACGCCAGGCATAAGGGGTGGATGGTAGGGTGGATGCCAAGCATGATGGGGCAGAGGGTAGGATTGATGCTGGCAAGGAAGAGCTTTCAGAAGAGGCCTTGATCCCCTGCCAAGGGAGAGATTACGTTGTAGAAATCAGATCCTCTCTCAGAAACCAAACACCAGCAATGAAAGCATGACAAGATGACGAGGGTTCACCTACTGAGTACCTAAAAACATCTGTGTGAAAGACAAAATGAGGCAGGGGCAGGAAGAACACCTGCAGGCCCTGAGCAGAGCAAATTACCAGGACCTTCCTTGAATAAAAAGGGACAAACCAAATCACAAAGTTAAAGGATTTTTTTTTCTTTTGGTAACTAAGTCAGGCGTGTGCCTCTCTGTGCAATCCATTTCCCTTCAGGTCCCATCCAGCCCTGGGGCCACCACAGGAAATAGTGGATCAGAACTTTCCATAGACAGATCCAAATACTTGTCTTCTGATGCCACCTGATTAAATCTGCAGGTCTGGCCATGAGAGAGAGGACAGAATTTGCTAGTTGTTCCCATGTCCTTTGCTCTGTGGTGTGAGCTCACGGAGGGAAAGACCTGCATTTGCTCTTGTTTTCTCTTTCTCCCAGGGGAACCTGCCTTCCTGCTCTGTCACTCTTCATGACTGAGGTGGGCAGTAGGGCTCAGACAAAGGAATCCCAGCTTTCTTACTCTAGTACAGGGATCCCCAATCCCCAGGCCACAGACTGGTATTATGACCTGTCAGGAACTGGGCTGCACAGCGGGAGGTGGCAGGCAAGTGAGTGAAGCTTTATCTGTAGTTACAGTCACTCCCCATCACTCACATGACTGCCTGAGCCCCGCCTCCTATCAGATCAGCACTGAAAAGCCTGCTTTCATTTCCAGCATCCTATCTTTATGAAGCAGGACTTTCTGTAGTGACAGCAACCAAATGAGATTATGGAGTTGACTGGACATAAGCAGTACACTTGGGGTGTCACTGTCTCCCATAACCCCTAGATGGGACTGTCCAGTTGCAATAAAACAAGCTCAGAGCTCCCACCGGTTCTGCATTTTGGTGATGTGTTTAATTATTTCATTATATATTATAATGTAATAATAATAGAAATAAAGTACACAATAAATGTAAGCATTTGAATCATCCCCAAACCATCCTCCCCACCTCTACCCAGTCCATGGAAAACTTGTCTTTCACGAAACGGGCCCTTGATGCCAAAAAAATTGAGGACCACTGCTCTAGTAAGATTTGATTCCCAGTGAACACACAGTAAGCTTCTCTAAAGTCTGGTTTGTCTCTTTGTTGACTTGTCCCTTTTTTTGTTTCATCATTTTCATGAGAAGCAATTGCATGGCACACTAAGTATGCTCCCAGATAGTGCTAATGAGGCCAAGGCCACGGCCTTTATTTCCACATGAGCCATAATTTTCCTTGTTTTTCAGTTTGCTATTTGCCTTCCATGAGCATCCCTCATCCTCAGAGGGTGAGTGTGGCTGAATTAGACACAGCACTGAATAAGAGTGTCAGTGGGCCATGGACGTTCCTGTCCTTCTGTGCCACATGAGGCTTCACTCATCTTGCAGTGCTTCTTTTATGGTCTCCTTACATTCTCATGCCTGCCTTCCATTACAGCTTGCCTCTTTCCCTGAGTTATAAGACCTCAAACAAATACAGCTATCACACAGGAGAAACTGCAACACAGGGAGTTTAAGGACTTTTCTCAGTTTCCCATAGCCAAGGGATTCTTGATGTGAGATTAGAACAAGACATGGGGTCCTGCCCCACAAAAGTGAAATATGTCACTAAAAAGCATGGGCAGCCAAAAGCTTTCCCCCATGAGGAGGGTGTGGGGATGTTGCCAGGGTGCCCGAACTAGATTTTGGGAAATGGTGGGGATTATTATCAATGGTAGGCACCTGGAGGTAGGCACCAGGCTCTTTTTCCAGGAACTAACTAAAGAATTGTGGCCCCCTCCCCTCCTAATGCCTTTCTGTGTCTGCCCAGCCACTAGTTCCCAGACACTGAGATCCTATTCCAAGGTCAGGCTTGGAGTCTGGCCCATAAGGCTCTGTCCTTTTCCTTCTCAATGCTCTCAGTCTTTTCCACACCACATGGTGATTCTACACCTGAAAGGCAGCATGACAGACACTGTTGGTGCCCTCTGCAGACCCCCTTGGCCTTTACCCTTCCAGTGCCTCCCAACTCAACTCCCACCCACAACACTGGCATATCTTTGCCCAAATGAGTGATGGACAGAAATGCCTAGAATGATTACCCTTCCCCACCTCCTAGCAGCTCTTAACCAACAACTAATGAAAGCTGGTATGTACATACCTTGGCTTCCTCCCCAGTGGGGGAGAAAATGTTGAGGAGCGTGTTCTACACTGTTTTCCAAAATATTCCAGGCCAGTGAAAATCTCAACCCAGTTGCCCCCAGGGTCACCTCCCAGATAGACAACCTACACTCAAATCCTTGCTCAGATCTGCCTCTGGAAAAACCCACACTAAGACAGGCAAGAGCCCTAGAAGAGAGGGAAGAAAGTTGATATCTCTGATCCTCTATTTCATCGTCTGCAAATAAGGTCCACAATACCACCCATCCTGCTCAAGTAAGCCCTGAAGGACAGAACCACTACCATGACCCACCAGACTGCTGGCAGGCCAGTGCTGGCCTAACCTGAGTCTTGTTTCTTGTGTGTGTGTGTGTGTGTGCAACCAGAGCCATGATGCCATGAGACACTGCCATGGTGAAGTCCTGATTCTGTTTCCTTGGCCTGAATTGTCTAGCCCTCGGTTGAGAGATCTGACAACTTGTTGGCACCTATTATTCCTCCTGCTGAGATAGGTTGGCAGGGAATTTTCACTCCATCTGATTTGGAGGCAGAGGGATCACAATGTCTAGAAGTTTCCTGGCATAGGAGGGTGATTTAAAAGTAACAAATACATCTTCCAACCTTTTCTAAATGATGTAGGGGCCTGACTGGGATCCTTTCAATGGAAATTCCAATCAACAGACTGTCCTGCCTCAAACCATGGGACCATGGGGCTTGTCACTCTTCAAATGCCTCTTAGTTGGCAGGAACATTTCTTAGGGTAGAAAAATGTACAGTTGTGAATGCCTGGGAAGTTCTGACCTGGGTCACCCTCTGCTCCTCCCAGAAACACAAATGTCATTCCCAACTACCAGGTCTCAAATAAGATGAAATGCATTATACAGTCAATGACATCGGCCAACAAACAATGGACAAGCATTTTTGATGTTCCATATGATACTAAACTCCATGAGGGAAATAATATATGAGCAAAAAATAGTCAATTATCAAAAAAACAATTAACATGCTAGGATCAGAGACTACCCTGAAATCTCTGGAAATCTGCCATGGTGGACAGATTTCATCCTACTCAAGGGCTCTATGCACTGAATAATTTTTGAAATTATCTTTTTTAAAGTATTTAATTTTTTTGACATAATTTTTCATTGATACATGATTTGCATAGGGGAAAATTTGTAGATTTTCAGTGTGTAGTTTAATGAGTTTTGACAAATGAGAATCCCCTTGTTACAACCCAATCAAGATACAGAACATTTCCATCATCTGGACAGTCTTCTGTGTTCCTTTTCAGTCAATCCAGGTATCATGTCCCAGTATACCCAAGTATTTCCTAAGAACAAGAACATTCTCTTATATACTCACCATAAAATTAGTTTTAAAAATGGAAATTCACAAGGATAACGCTACGACTGAATCCATAGACTCTTAATTTTGCTCATTATCTCACTTATATATTTATAGGAATATTCTAAAAATTGTGGCCCTGGATTCAACCAAGGTTCCATGTTGCACTTAAAACTGTCCTATCACCTCTGTCTCCTCCAATCTAGGACAGTTCCTTAGTCTTGCTTTGTCTCTGATGTCCTTGACATCTTGGAAGAGTACAGGCCAAGTATTGTGTAGATTGCCCAAAACTGGGATTGCCCAGTGATTTCTGGTAATTATATCTAGGTTCTGCATTTTACACAGGACAGCGCTAGAAGGATGCTGTGTCTTTCCAAGGAGCAGTGTGTACCTTGCATCAGGATGCAGGGTGTAGGGTTGTCCCTTCACTGGCAGTACCATCTGCAAGCACTCAGTTAGGGTGACCAGCCAGGTTCCTCCACTGTAAAGTAACTTCTTTTTCCTTTGTAATTACTAAGTTTCCTGTGGGCACATACTTTGAGACTGTAAATATCCTGTTTATCAAGCATTTATTTACTAGTTTTAGCATTAGTTTACGTTTCTTGTTTGCAACAATTATTATGATGGTGCCAGATGACAATTTTTCTAATTCCATCACTTCTACTCAAAAAAAGAAATTTCCCCATCTCCTCCATTCATTCATTCATTCACTCAAATGTGGACTCATGGATTCTTATTTTACTCTATGGTTTACAAACTATTAGTGTCATTATTTATTGTGATGTCCAGATTGTCCCAGATTTGGTCAGTGAGAGCTCCTTCACGCTGGCTCCTGTGTCCTTTTGATGTTTCAGGACTGGAAAATTCTCCTGGATGCTGCAAGACCATGGGTCCCATTTTTGTTTCAGAATAGATTTAACTTTTGTTAAATGCTTCTCTTCAAATAACTCACCATTTGGCTACACTGCTGGGTATTGGGGCCAATGGTTGTCATGACTGCCTGCCCCAGGGACAGAGGTGAAGTAGATGGGTTTGAGACAGCAGAGGGAATGGGGGTGGAGCCCCCAGGAAGGAGGACCAATGCCCAGACCTAGGATGAATGCAATGGCCCACTGCTGAAGGTGCCAGCCAGCAGTGTGAACAGAGGGCACACACCAGGCTCCAAAGCCAAGCCAGGCTGGAGAGTGCTGCTAGTGGACACGCCTGGCCAAAGGCATATGCCAGGAAGGACAGTGACAGGAGCCAACATCAATGGGACTAAGATGGAAGTGATGAAGGACAGGCCAGGCTCCCAGGGCCATCTCCAGGCCAGGACTTGCTGCTTTTATCTGTTTGCCCCATTTTCCTTCTGGCTGTACCCTTCCTGTCTAAAAAGGCCAACATTACTCATCTCCAATTCTTGGACTTGCCCTCAGTAAAGACAACAGTCTGTTTGGTTCTAAGGTTAAAACAGACAACAGTCTGTTTGGTTCTAAGGTATCCCAACATCCCTCTACTATAAGTTTTGTCCCACTGACTGCCACCAATGTGTTGGCAAAATGTGCACACACACACACACACACAGACACAGACACACTCACACTCATAAACACCCTCCCTATTCTTTACTAAAAAATTAACACTTCAATAACTACCTTTACTGCCATGTACTCCAGAGCCATCTACTATATCTTCCCAACTCTACAATACTCTGTGCTAATCTTGGTGTTTTTCTTGACTCTCGTAGCATGAAACAGAGCCGGTTATTCAGCAAGACATTCAGCAATGGCTGCTGGTCGATCACCACCAGGGAACATTTCAAAATAGAATTCATCTTTTCACACAAGTATGGCCAACGCACCAATACCATATGGAATGGGCCCAGGGCTACCTGTGATCTTTCAGACCTCGTCTGGGGTTCCTTGTGAGCTTCCTCATCAGATTCCCCAGGGCCAACAGGAGCCAAATCAACTGATGCTTGTGTCTGCCTTCTTCTCCTTCCTTAAATAAGGTGTGGCTCAGCAGACAGTGAAACAGCCGGCAGGTGGTCCATAGCTAGTCTGAGAGCCTGGGCATCCAATCAGACAATTGTTTACTCCACCTTTTCTTAGGCACTGAAAGCCCTGGACATTCACAGAGTTTTTTGGGATTTGTCCCTGGTGAATGAAGTAAGGTTAAAAAAAAGAGGGCAGCGCTTCCTCTTCAGTGCTCTGCTTCCATCCCAAGCCAATTTGGTAATAATAAAGGCTCTGTTTCACCTCAGTGAAAATTTCAAGCCTCAATTATCTCCATTTCTTTGCCAAGCAATTGTCTTTTTCTCCCTTAGCTTCCAGATGGAAAACTGCTGGGAGGAACTCCTCTTTGAGGAGCCAATCTGCTCCTGTGACCACTGTCCAGAGGAATATTCTGGAAGCTGAGAAAGCGTGGACATTGTCACCTCTACTCCCTTCCTTCCAGTTCTGTGCTGTCCAACTTGGAAGCCCCTGACTACACATTTACATACAAGTGTGAATTCAGTAAGATTCAAACTGTAGTTTTTCCATCACACGAGCCACATGTCAAGTGCTCAGCAGCCACGTCAGCAAGTGGCTCTCATCCTGAAAGTTCTGCTGGACGGTGGGCTGGCCAACTGGTGCAACCATTTCAAAGCAGGAGGAGCTTGGGATCGCGTCACTCACGGACTGCCCAGAATGCCGCCTCCATCACACCCATGGTGGTGGTCAGGTGCAGGGCATGGAATCCTGGATTGGGAAGGTGGGAAGGGGAGATCCATGCACCCTTGTCTTTCTGCTCCAGAACTTTTACTTTCCCAGTACTTTCCACACTTCACTTGTCAACAGTTGAAACATTCCCCTCAGTAGGAAGCCAAATGGCCAGTTCTTATTTTTCCCCTTAATTGTTAACAAAGTCAATTTAGTTCTACCAGAGACTTCTCCATGACCAAATGTTCCTACTCATTATTATTCAGAGTAATACAAAAGAGAAGCAAGGTTTGGGGAGGTCCCTTCAGAGAACGGAGAGTTTACTGCAGTGGTTTTTGGGGACAAAAAATTATTAGGATAAGCTCTAGTCACTAGGGATGGATGGAAAGCAATGGGAGAAATTAGGCCAGAATCCACAAATGTGCTCAAAAACCCACCAAAGGGAGGAAGCTCTCCCCCACCCCCTCCAGAGATCTCCTCTTCGTATGAAAGTAATTCATTCCAGAGATAATTATCAGCAGTATTTAAAGGTCATTCATTAAAATAGTCACAGTAACTTTCACTTCCAGAAGGCTGGGGTAACTTTTAGAAACAATTTGATTAAGAAGAACTCATTCAAGGTGTGAAATATTCATGAGGGGCCATGATGCCTGGCTTGCATGTAAATAAGTTAAACCTCACCAATAAGGATCAGAATCCTTGACCATGGAAGGAAAAGGAAAACAGGATCCTCCACCCACACCCCCACTCACCCTACACTAAAACAATGGCCTTGTCAAATTGCATCATAACTGTTTGAAAATGTAAGAAAAGATCAGGGGAGAGTTAATTACGAGGGTTGGGTAGGTAGAAAGAGATGGATTTCCTGTTCCAAGGAAGTCCCTGCCAAACCTCGAAGGGGTTAGCAAGAGGAGAGTTATTTTTAAGACTTGCAAAGTTTGAATTGGCTTAAATATAGTCCTTGCCTGGAGGCAGAGAGAAAAACCAGATAATAAATAATACCTGGACTCACATGTCAGAGAGAAGTCAGAAAGCAAAGAAAAGGGGAGGGGTCTTCATTTTCACAGAGCAGTGTCCTAAACCAGAAGAGAGACCTTTGCTATTGGATGTGTCAATTGCAGAGACTCAGAGAGGAACAGGAAATGGGGGCCAGAGGTGGGGAACAGGGGTGGGAAGTGGTACTGCCCTCCACAGACAACAACCACTAGTGATGGCTTTTGAAATGAACCATGGACGTTTTTTCGCTCTTATATAAAGTATGAACAAAAAGCATCGTTATGGAAAATTTACCACTTTCATTGATCTACAACATATCATTTAAGTAATAACTATGTGCTTTTCTGTATAGCAACTTAAAAAAAAATCCCCTAGTGTGCCATTCTGGACAGATCACTGCCTCAGATATTCCTAAATGCACTCCCAAATAGAAACCCGCTAAAGTCAACAGAAAGAAAGCGAATGTGAAAGACAGCGAATGTGAAAGAGATTAAACAAGTGCCTCACAACAGAATCCACTTCCCTCCTGGCTAGGGGCAAGGTCATTACTGCACCTGCATCACCCACCAAAGCCCTGACTGGGCTCGTCCTGAAGACAGGTGACCATGTGACATGAAGCCCATTTGCCTGAGTAGTCTGTTTTCCCTTGAATATGGAATGGATCCCCATCCATTTCTGCAGGTGCTACGTGATTCTTCTGGAACCCAGACTGCTACTCGGGCTCCCAGAAGGTTCCTGAAAACTCAGACCCTGAGGCCCACACCCAGAGTTCCGGACTCAGTAGGCCTGGGGTGGGGCCTGAGAATGTGCCTAAAGCAGACTCAGCTGGTCCTGGGATTGCTGCTTCATGGATTCTTATCATCCGCAGAGGGTGGCTCCAAGGAAGGTCAAGCTGGAGGGGCTAGCAAGAGAACATTAGTGAAGGACCCGTGTGGGGGTTCATTCTCAACAGATAACGTCCCCTGACTGACAGGGACGCTGTCCAATGCAGCCCTGAGTGAACCTGTGAGTTGGGGTTTTCTTGCTACTTTCTTCTTTTCATTTATCTGGGCACTCCTCTGTGTCTCCTCCCCTATTGACTCAGCAGATACTACCAGGAGAAAACTTGGGGTCTCTGGGAGGGTCTCCCATCCCTGCCCTGGGGATGTCAAGGCAACATGTGGTTTAAAAATCAACTACTCTTGAGGAAGCCTGGGACCATGTGCGGACACCCGGCCAGGCTGAGGAACAGCACTGTTGTTCCCCATTGGGTCCTGGGCACCCGCTCTGCAGGACTCCAAGCCTCACTGGCCAGGGGTGAGGTCATTACTGCACCAAAAACCTGACTGGGCCCTCCCTAATGACAGGCGACCATCTGATATCAAGCCTACCTACCTGACCGAATCTGTCTCCTCCTGAATACTCAGTATTATTGCGCCAGACAAAATGGCATCTTTGCAACTGGACCCAATGGCCCCTCTCAAGTTGCAAACTGACCCTTGAGTTGTTTTCATTCTCCAAGAACTATTTTTCCTGGCATACGTGTAACATACAAAGAAAAAAAAACCCTTTGCTTTTTTTTAAACATTCAATACAAAATAAGTGATTGTTAAGGCTCCAAACAGTCTGTCGTAATGCTCTAGCATGCTCTAAAAACAAGAAACCACATGAGGGTGTGTGTTCCTTGGCCCCAGCTTCCCTCTTGGGGTTTGATGCCTGTACTCTGGTTCTCCTATGGTCCCTGTCATGCCGTAGAGCACCCTCAATGGGCATCCCTAGCCAGACACATGCTGGACTCCAGGATTGTCCCTTTCAGCATTGATGGAGCACTCACATGGCTGAATTTATTCTCCAGTGGACATTTTTTTCCCCTTTATGCTGCACTAGGCTGGTAGCCAATGATGAGCCTAAGATGATAAACAAACCTTCACTAAAACTGAGATATCTGGGGCTGGTTGCAGCAGCTCAGGCTTGTAATCCCAGCACTTTGGGAGGTTGAGACAGGAAAATTGCTTGAGTCTGAGAGTTTGAGACCCACCTAGGCAACATAGTGAGACCTCATCTCTACAAAAAGTTAACGGGGCGTGGTGGCATACAACTGTAGTCCCAGTCACTAGGGAGGCTGAGAAGAGAGAATAGCATGAGCCCAGGAGTTGGAGTCTATGGTGAATCGTGGTTGTGCCACTGCACTCTAGCCTGGGCAACAGAGTGAAACCATGACTCAAAAAACAAAAAACAAAAACTTAGATATCTGTCATAAAGCTGTCCAATATGACCAGGTTGAAGGTAGATTCAACATCCCAGGGGAGTGGTCTGGTAAATACAACTATTCATCAGTTGCTGTGCATGGGAATTCCACAGGTTTGGTCAAAAAAAGGGAAGAAAAGGACAGGGTTTGAGAAGGACCCAGACCCTTTGAAAGGCCACTGTTGCCTTATTGATACAATCCTGTGCACCCAACCTGTGCCCCAAGCGCCCTCACCAGTGCTTGGTGTCCAGTGGGGAGTGAGCAGACATTGGAAGAATGAAGGGAAGAGTACCAGGATGTACAAACATGTGAGCCCCCTCAAACCCAACAGCTCACGGGCTGGGAGAACATCTGTCTGTCGGTACCTACAGCATGAACTCAAATTGTTGGCAGTGAGAGCCTAAATTCAAGCTTCCCCACTGACACGTGTGAAGCCCAGACGTTCAGCCATTTTTGAAAAGGTCACAGCAAGTTTGCGAAGTGATTTCAGCCTGCATTCACACTGCTCCACCATGAATGTTAATAATTTCAACAAAACTCTTTGCAACACTCAACCGTAAGAGGCAACCTGAGACCAAAGGAGATTCCAGTTCAGTTCATCTTCATGCCCCTCTTTCTGCTTTTGTGACTAACCCAGAATAAAGACTGGCTGAAGTGGAAGCAGTGGTGGGCACAGAGATGTGGATTCAAGTACTCTATCTGCCTTGGGAGACCCACATAGGTGGAGACCTGCAGGCAACTGAATGTCTCCAAATACCAGCCATCTCCTCTGGGAAATGATATGTCCTTCACAGAAGTGTTCTCTTGATGGCATGAAAGGGAGGCCTAGAACACCATCTGATGAAGAACTTACTACACACCAGATGCTTGAATGTGCTTTGCCTGAGTTATTTATTCCTTACAAAAACCCCTATATTTTAGGTATCCATCACTTCCACTTGTTACAAAAAAAACACCGAGCTCAAACACAGTAAGTCCCTTATATATAAACCTTCAAGTTGTGAATTTTCTTTCTTTCTTTTTTTTTTTTAACTTACACAATGCTTTATAAACTGCATAAGTTCCAACAAAATGCTGGGGACACAGATATGGTTATTTACATTAAAAATATTTATTACAAGCAGATTCCCTTTTCACATATTAAAAAGAAACATACAACCAAAAATATTCAGAGAATGAAAACTGAATTAAATTTACTCTCAAGTCCACTATCAAATAAAGATATTTTGGAATTAAAAATTAAGGATGCCTACACACAATTTAGACAGGGAAAAGAAAAAGAAACTCATCAAAATAATCTCAGAATGATTCTTTATGTTTTATAGTCTTTAATTAAGCCCACAAAATGATACTACTTAATATATTTCTCCATGAATTTTTTGTGAAATTCAGACCACAGTGTATCATTTACAAATCTTTTGTCTTTCTTCTGATCATCTATACCTTTTGCACAGTTCTTGAAGACAACATCATCATTCCACCTTCTTTTTTTTTTTTTTTTTTGAGTTGGAGTCTCACTCTGTTGCCCAGACTGGAGTGCAGTGGCCGCTCCCAGCCACTGCAGCCTCGACCTGCTGGGCTCCGGCGATCCTTCCGCCTCAGCCTTCCGAGTAGCTGGAATTACAGGCATGCGCTACCATGCCCGGCTGATTTTTTGATTTATTGTAGAGATGAGGTCTCGCTGCCCAGGCGGGTCTCGAACCCGCGGGCTCAGGCATCCCCCTTCTTTTAACTTTGAAGTTGACCTGAGGCTGGGATGGGCCAATGAGATTAAGCTGAGGGTTTCCACTCAGAATGTTTTCCACACAAATCCTCTCTTTGTCAGCTTTTTGTTCTTGTTCCTTTCTAGCATGCTCTTCAGCTCTTTCTTTTTAAATTTTTTCCAGTTCTGCAAGACCTGTGGTATCACCATCATCACTTTCATCTTCAAAACCATCATCACTTTCATTTTCACAAAAAATTCATGGAGAAATATATTAAGTAGTATCATTTTGTGGGCTTAATTAAAGACTATAAAACATAAAGAATCATTCTGAGATTATTTTGATGAGTTTC
The DNA here is from genome assembly GCF_000164805.1 of Carlito syrichta. Lineage (NCBI taxonomy): Eukaryota > Metazoa > Chordata > Mammalia > Primates > Tarsiidae > Carlito > Carlito syrichta. Next base: position 236,086 of record NW_007251414.1, on the reverse strand, counting down.
TTTTTCTTTTCTCTGTCTAAATTGTGTGTAGGCATCCTTAATTTTTAATTCCAAAATATCTTCCTCGTCTGTTAGAGGGTCATCTGCATCCAGGTTGGCAGCAGGAATCTGGTCTAACTGAGGCTTTTTAGACACCGAAGAGGAGGTTGTATGTTCCCGGGTTGGACAATCCCTGTTTTTCTCTCTTGCAGCTACTCTCTCGTTCTTCCAGTTCTCTCCTGAAGTCACAGTTATGAACCTTTTTATCTCTGTATGAGAGGGTAGGTCTCTACTTGAATATTGCTTTGAGAATTGGCTCAAATCACCTTCTCCTTTTCCTCTTCCTCCTCTCACGGGCTCAAAAGTTGGCCTAACTGCTGTTGTCAACCTTTAGACTTTTGGCCAAGGTCCAATCCAGCAGACTCTGAAGATCAAACAGACACCATTACGACTCCTGGCTGGAGAAACCTCTGCATCCAGGGCTCAAGTTGTGAATTTTCAAAGGGCATTCACATATTCAATTACATAAGTTAGTTGATGTGTCTGGCATACATTGTCACATGCACACATCCTTTACAAGTGGTTTTGCTTTTGTGTACTTTACTGTATACAACACAGTAGTACGGTCTCTTTATTTCAAGCTCAGGATACCCGGAAGCAAGCATAAAAGCAGTCAATTGTGTTAGCTGGGTACCTATGCTAATTTTGTTGGACTTATGAGCAAATTGGATTTATGAATGTGCTCTCGGAACGGAACTCGTTTGCGTATAGAGGACTTACTGTGGTGTCTTCACAGTCATACACCCAACAAATGGTCACACCAGAGTTCAAATTCTGGCAACTCTAACACTCTGCAGAGATACATGTAAAAATGCCCTGGAAAGGAAGAAGCCAAACTAAGGAATCAACCGCTAAGTAGAAATGTTAATTAAAATGACAGGGAATGCAAGGTCTCACTAAAGTGGGATCTTCCAGGTATCCAAAGTTTGTCCTTAATTAAGAATCAAACTTTTCTTTTCACGCAGATATTTTTAATGGAAAATTTCCAAAAGTAATTATGTTCTTTTTTCTTTGCTGTCTTAAATACACAGGAACTAGAATTTAAGATTTCTAAAAATAACCCAGGATATTAATGAATATCAGGCATGAAAATGAGATAAAGTGAGTGGCATCCTCAGAGTTTGACGGTAGAGCAGCCCCCGAAGGCTGGATTTGTTAGTTTTCCCAGCCTACTTTTTCTTCTGGAATGTTTTATTAGAAAAATTTTAAAATATGCAGAAAAACTGAAGAAATGTTATCTACCACCCAGCTTCTCCTATAATATTGTAAAATGCTTGTTTTTTCACACATCTACTTACCTACCCATCCATCAATCTCTATCTTTTAAAATGTATTTAAAAGCATATTGCAGACATCAACACACTTTTCCCTGAATACTTTAGCATGCATATCATACCAACATTTGCTATGGTATTTTTCTGCTGAGATACAATTTAAAAACAAACAGTGAAATACACAAATTTGAAGTGAACATTCACTGAGTTTTGACAAATAAATATACACCTGTATAACACAAAGTCATACCAAAATAAAGATTGTTACCATGACCCAGAAAGTTCCCCACCCCTCTTCCTAGTCAATCCTGTTCTCACTTCTATGGAGCCCACTTTCTATAGCTCTTCCTTCTCCTCCCCCGGCAGTCAAATGTCACTTTTCAAGTGTCAAATTTCTGTTTCTAATCAGTGGCCTCATCTTATCTGTAATTATCTGGGTGGGATTGTGAAAGTAATGCTAAAGCTACTATCAGGAAAGTCCATGGGTCTCAGGATGGCCATTCCTTGGCAAAGATTTGGTAGCATCTGATATATTCAACAGCCTAATTTCTGTACCAATGGAGTGCTATTGAATTGTTACAAAGCTTGGCCAGATATCTCTCCTTGTGTGCCATCCAGTACTGATCAGCAGAAGAACAGAATTTCTACAAGAGTTAAAATTTCTGTGTGCTTGTATTTCAATAGGATTTTGGGGAACTGGATTTGGAAGATAATGACCCACTCAGCCTGCTGCAGTTGTGGTGTTGTGACATTCACATGTTGTGATATCAAGACATTGCATGTTGAGATGCTGACAAGCACATGTTGAGATGTCAGGACACTTGCATGTTGATATATCTCCATAGGTTCAGACGTCATAGTATCCACATGCTAAGATACAGAAACATTTGCATATTGAAGCACTGAGATATTCACAGGTTAGAAGTCATGAAATTTGAATGTTGAGACACTTGCACGTTGAGATGTTGAAATATTACCCACAGGATCAGATGTTGCAGCATCTGCATTCTGAAGTGTTGAAACATTCACATGTTGAGATATTGGTATATGAGCATGCTAAAGTTTTGAGATATCCACAGGTTCAGATGTGGAGACATTTGCAGATTCAGATGTTGAGACTTTTGTATGTTGACATGTAGAGATACTGACAGGATCCATTGAGACATTCACAAGTTGAGATGTGAAGACCTTCTCATTTATATAACACAACATCAAATGATTTCACCTAGACTCAAGATATAGATCCTGACTCCTCAGAAAGATCTGTCAAATTCTTCTTCCACATCCCTTTCCCTGTAACACACAGTATTGGTAGCACATTTTAGGTATTCATAGACAGTTTCCACTCATTTCTACCTTCCTACATCTCTCTGCCTGAGGATGTCTTCTACTCCCCTGCCTCTATATGAGCAGGCCAGAAACACTGTGGAGATTATACCTCAGGAGTGATTCTCAGTCCATGTAGTATGGGATTTGGGGGATAAATACTCACCTTCCTCACCTCTTAGTGGCTCAACACTAAGGGCTCTACACTGTTTACCAGAGGGTCTTCACTGAAACTGAGCCCCAGTTGTCCACAGGGGTAACATCCCCTACTGGTGTTCCTAGGATCACCTCCCAAACAATCTACTTGGACCCAAATCCTTGTTTCTGAACCCAAACTAAACCATCCCCAAAGCACCAGTCCTGTCTACAAACAGTCAGAAAGCAAAGTTGGGACATCCATCCCTGCTAAAAGAGTCACATTCCTCTTCCGTAGGCTGTCAGGTTACTGTCAACATTCTACTTGTGGCTGAAGCATCTGGGAGTGGAGACCTATTCTTCGAGGAGTAGGGGTCAGTAGGATGACAGAAACCTATGGAGGTGCCGTATATGATGGGGACCTAAAAAACTGGAATTTATTTATTAAAAATTGTGCATTCTTACAAGTTTAAACTTTAGTCACCTTCCAAGTACTCTTCATTTGATGCAATGTACCTAACAAGACACTTTTCCCACTGCTCAAAACAATTTTTGAACTCATCAATTCTGATGCTTTTTAGTGCTTCTGCTGTTTTTTGTTTCACTTCTTCCACATCAGCAAAATGTTTCCCTCTGAGGATTTTTTTCATCCAGGGAAACAAACAAACAAACAACAAACAAAAAGCCACTCGGTGAGATCAGTTAAATTCGGAGGGAGGGAAGGTGGGGCATGGGAGCCATGCCATTTTTGGCCAAAAACTGCTGAACACTCTGTGAGGTGTGGGCAGGTGTGCTCATAAATCACCCATTATGAAATGGGCAATCCTGTTGAAAGAATCTAAAAAAAAAAAAATTCACTGAAGCCAAACACGGCCTCTCCCAACAATGCTGATAGGTTCCTAGAACACTTACCTAGCAAGGGAGGCTTGTACTAGAAGAGGCTTACTCTCAGAAAGATAATTCCAGTTTTTTGGGGGGGTCCCCCTTGTACTTATCATCACCCTTGCCAGGTTGGGGACATATTCATCTCCCTGGGCTCTGCCCACCTCCCGGCACTCAGAAATCTGATGGGGCCACTTCTCTCTCTTTGCACCCAGGTGACCACGTGAGTCGGAAGCAACCGGGCTAGCAGCTCTCTTTTGGGGAGCTCCAAGTTTGGCTCCTCAGTGGGGAAAGAATGTGCTGAAACAGCACAGAGGTCACTCATAGAAAATGTCTTCTGGAGTCTCTGGGTGGACATAAATGGAGGATGATTTAAGGACAGAGGAATTTTAGAGCAGGGCAACTGGAAAGCACAAGAATTCTCTCTCTTTTTTTTAATTGGGCCAACACTGCACCAAGACAGATACAAATAGTACAGCTGTTGTGAAAAGCAAGGTATAAATTCCTCAATAAGTTAAACATAAAATTACTACATCACCGCACAATTCCACTTCTGGTATATGCCTAAAAGAAGTAAATTGATGTGTCCCAACAAAACCCTGTATACAAACATTCACAGCAACACTATTGACAATAGACATACGGTAGAAACACCCAAATGTCCATCAGTGGATGCATGGACAAACAACATGGGATCGAGCCACACACCGGACTATTACACAGTCCTAAAGATGACTGAAGTCCTGACATGTGCCATAAACTGGATCAACCTTGAAAACACTGTGCTAAGTGAAGTAAACCAGACACAAAAGGCCATATGTTATATGGCCATTCCATTTATATAACATAGTCACATGAAATATTATTCAGACAAGGCAAATCCATAGAGACAGGAGACACATTGGTGTTTTCCATAGGCTGAAGGGCTAGGGAACTGGGAGTGACTACAAATGGATACAGAGTCTCCTTTGAGGTAATGAATATGTTCTGGAGGTGATGTGCAACACCGTGAATGCACTAAATGCCACTAAACTGTACAACTTAAAATGGTAAATTTCATGCCATGTATATTTGACTACAGTATATTTTTAAACAAAGGAAGCTATAAGCCTGTAAAACTGGACACATCTGGATTTCTTTTTTTCTTTTTTCTTTATTTGAGTCAGGGTCTCACTCTGTCACCCAGGCTGGGGCGCAGTGGCCTGATCACAGCTCACTGCAGCCTTGACCTTCCATCTCAGCCTCCTGAGAAGCTGGGACTACAGGCATGGTGGTCCATGCTTGGATAATTTTTTAAAATTTTATTGTTGAGACGAGGTCTCGCTATGTTGTCTAGATTAGTCTTGAATTCAAGGGCTCAAGTGATTCTCCCACATCTGCTTCCCAAAGTTCTGGGATTACAGGTGTGAGCCATCATGCTTAATCTCATATTTGAATTTCTTAAGTGTCACACTTAGAAATTAGAAAAGTCTTTCAAGATATGGAGGTCTGCAATCCCATTGGAAAGCTCAAGAGATATGCAGAGCAGTCATGACTTGGTCAGGACTGGAAAAAGTTCAGAGGAAGTCATTTCCTTTGCTGGAGGCACTAGTCTCCTTTTCCCCAAAGTGAGGCCAAAGTGTCAATGATGACGGTCTATTAAGCAAGGATCCCAAGCCCAGATGTGACACGGGGGGATGTGCATAGCCAATCCCGGATCTCAGTGGCACCCACCCCTACACACAGCCACCTTGAGGTCACACAGTCACCTCCTTGATCTCAGATCATCTGTCTCACCCAGAAGGCATTTGAGATCATGGCATCTGGTCTGGATTTTTTTACAGGAAAATACGAAATAAAACTGTCATGACTGGAATTTGAGGCACTGCAAATAATAAACTACATGAAAATGAGGACACCATTGGAGCAGGATGGAGCACAGCCCTGGTAACGCACAGGTGAGCTGGAGGGGCGGATTTACCTGGGTTGAATCTAGTGGTGGTAACTGAACTGAAACGTGGTAAATGACAAATGATGATTAAAAGGCACAGGAGCTGAAATCCACGAAAACTTAACCTCAAAATAGTCAGCATGGCCTTTTGGCAAGATCAAGGTTTGAAAGAGGTAGCCAGCGTCAGCTTCTAGTCCAACACCTTCTCTCAGACTTGCTGGAACATCCGCATGGCTTTGCCTGCTATCTGAAGGGCAAAGCCCCTTCCTAGATGTGGCCTCTCACCCAAGAGGCAGGGGCTGGCCATGCTCCAGAAAAGCAGGTGATATTCAACAGACAATGTGGGATATGCATGTGTCTCCAATCTCAGAGCAGTGGAGGACTTTTCAATCAAGACACAGCCCACGCCATCAAGGAAAGGAAGTGATACATTTGACTATATCAGAGCTTAAGGCTTCTGTGTATCAAACACCATGATCAAAACAGATTAAAGAAGCCAGTCATAGCGGCTCACCAAAATAAAAACATGCAGAATGAATTTTGAGGTCTGGCTTCTGTCACTCAATATACGTGCTGGTAATCCAGTCATGCTGCTATTGCATGTGATCGGTGTTCACTCCTTTGGATTACTATAGTCCATTGTGTGACGATGCCACCATGTATCCTTGCATCTTCATGACAGGAACACATTGTCCCTGATCCTTAAAATTAAATTGGTTTCAAATAAGAAAGAGAAGAAATATTCCAGAAGTACTCAAATTGGAAATCACAAACTCCAACATTATCCCCACTACATCCAAATTCCCATGTGGCTCAAAGACACCCACCAGATGTCCATCATTTTTATCTGTGTCATCAGAAGAGATTCCTTGACTAAGTGCAGTGGCTCACACCTATAATCCCAGCACTTTGGGAGGCTGAGGTGGGAGGATTGCTTGACCAGGAGGTCAAGATCAGCCTGGGCAACACAGCAAGACCTCCCCTCTACCAACAACAACAACAAAAACAATTAAAAACAGCTGGGCATGGTGGCATGTGCCTGTAATCCCAGCTACTAGGGAGGCTGAGGCAGAAGGATTGCCCGAACTCAGGAACTCAAAGTTGCAATGAGCCATGATCATGCCACTGTACTCCAGCCTAGGCAACAGAATGAGAGCCTGACTCAAGAAAAAAATAACTATATAAGGAAGATGAGGAGAAGAGGCGGGTAGGAAGGGAAGGAAGAAGGGAGGGAGGGAAAAGAAAAGGAAATGAAAGAAAAGAGAAAAGAACATGAAAAAAAAAAGAGAAAAGTCATGGACAAATCATAATATCAATAAAGAATTAATTTCTAGAATGTGGAAAGCTCTCCTACAGTTAGTAAGAAAAAAAAAATAGAAGTTGAACTTGATCACTTTATTTGTTTCCCAGTCTCCTGAAACAAATTGTCACAAACTGGATACCTTAAAACAACAAACAGACCTCATCTCTACAATAAATAAATAAAAAAATCAGCCGGCCATGGTAGCGCATGTCTGTAATTCCAGCTACTCAGAAGGCTGAGGCAGAAGGATCGCTGGAGCCCAGCAGGTGAGGCTGCGGTGGCCGGGAGCGGCCACTGCACTCCAGTCTGGGCGACCGAGTGAGACTCCAACTCAAAAAAAAAAAACCCAACAACCACTTATCCTCCTGCAGTTCTGGAGGCCAGAAGTCTAAAGTTAAGGTGTCAACGGGCTATGCTCCCTCCAGAGACTCTAAGGGAGACTCTGTTTCTCACCTCGCCCAGCTTCTGCTGGTTGCTACATTCCTTGGTTTGTAGCTGCATCCCACCAATCTCTGCCCCTGTCTTCACAGTGCCTTCTTCTGTGCGTGGATCTAATCTCCCCCTGTCTCTCTCCTAGGAGCACACTTAAGATCGCATTTAGAGCCCACCTAGATAGTCCATGATAACCACTTCAACTCAAGGTCCTTAATTTAATAACATCTGCAAAATAATTTATCACGTACAGTAGTATTCAAAGGTTCCAGGGATTAGGACCTGACGTCTCTGGTGGGCATCATTTATTTCACTACAGTCAGTAACAAATTAAGACCACATTAATATACCACTTCATGCCATCAGACTGCAGCAATTAAAAAGTCTGACAACACCAAGTATTGATGATCCTGTACAGCAATAGAAATCATATCTCCTGCTGGTCAGAGTGTAAATACTTTGGTACAGCCACGCTGGAGGGTAGTTTGGTTGAATTCATGAAAACCAAAGATGCACAGACCTTACTACTGCCAGAGAAATGCATCCCACTGGGAGATACCCACGAGAATGTTCCATGGAGCACTGCTGTGTTGAAAAACTGGAAACCCAAATGTTGATAACCAGGAGAACAGTTAGCTTACTCATGATACTGCTGTACAATAGGACACTGTGCAGCATGAAAAACAAGTGACCTGGATTCCCAGATGTCAACACGGGTCCTCACAACCATAACATCAAGAGAGGAAAGCACTTTGTGGAAGGGTATACATAGCACGACCTCATTTCTACCAAGCTGAAAAACATGCAGCCAACACTTTAGTGCTGTGCATACTTTCATGGAATGTATGCATACATGTGTGGTACATACATTTATGGAAAAGGCATAAAGACATGTATAGGAATTCCAAAGTCCAATTCTAGACAGGGGTTGAACATCACTGCAACTGTGAGCTGTGAAAAGTCCACAGGGGATTTCAAAATATATTTGCAAATAGTTTATGCCTTAGTGCATGATGGATATATGGATATCCATTCTATTATGCCCTGTATGTTTTTATGTCTGAAATATTTTGTTACTTTTTTTTAGAAGGTGGCGTATGCTGCTGACAGGAATAGTGACAGTTGATTAATCTTGGTGAGAATGCCTACCAGGTAGAAGAGTTTGGTCTTCACCCCAGGGGTTCTTAGCCAGGGGTCTACAGGCCCCCAGGGTGTCTATGGATAGAATTTAGGGGGTCTGTGGAGTGGGATGAGCAAAATACATTTGCTTAATAATCTGCAATGTAGCATTTCCTTCTAAGATGAATGTAGGCAGTACACCCCACAGTATTAGCAATTTCTATGACTTTATCACCAATCGCAACTGGGTATTTTACAGCCCATTGCGGTGTGACAGGCATCTCAAAATAGCATTTACGTTCATCAACAATTCAAACTGACAGCAGTTATTGGGCCCATCCCTGGCTCTTGCTGTTGAATGTGATAATACGATTCCTCCACCACAAGGTTTTTTATTCACTATATAGCTGTAATACTTTTTGTGGCTCTATGTATTTTATTCCATGTTTTTAAAAGCAAACTTCTTCACAGAAATGTCAAGGAGTTAGGGAACCTTGGAGACAGAGAGGGGCTGGGAATTCTGAGGGGTCCAGGGATCAGTGGCTACCAAAGGTCTCCAGGAGTCACCACAGCTCCAGGTGGAGAGGCCAGAGATAAGAATCAAAGCCCAACTGAAGAAAGGAAAGAAATTGGACTTGTTTATCTCAGCAAATGGAGAATGCAGAGCCTGGGAATTAAGATGAGCTATTTTTGAAAGTGTCATCCCGCTTCTTTCATCTTCTCTCTGTCTTGTTTTATTGGATTTTAATCAGAGGTTATCAGGTGAAGTGTTCTGAACTCAACATAAATTTAACACAAGAACTGAACTCAAGGGGCCTCCAAACCAAATAGAAACCAAAGGAGAAGAAGGCAGGGTCTGTCAGGCAGTGATTGGAACCACACGGGCTTCCTTATTTGGATGAAGGAAGGGCAGGCCTGGACAGGCTTGGAGAACCCCCTGGCTTCCTGACTCAGTGCGGCCTGAAGCGTGACAGACAGGCCTTGGGAGTCAGGCCGGGGTCATGAGGATGTCAAGATGGAAAAGAGAACACACCTGCTTCTGGCAGGAAGCAGCCTCCTCTACAGCTGAGATGCCCACCAAGAAGGGGAGTTGGAGCAAGCATTTTGCCCTACAGGGAAGAAATTGGAGAGTTTCCATATCTTGCTGCTGTCCATAGGAGAAGAAGTAACTTATCCGAGGAGTGAAGCTGGTGAGAACCCGGCATGCAGTGAGCCATATGCATTATACACATTATATGTACATATAATGTATGTATAGCATATGCAATGTACATGCATGTATACATACACATATGTACACACACAATGTATAAAGTTCACCATTTATTGACCATTTGCTATGTGCTTGGCATGCTTTTAGGTACTTTTTGAAAAATCAACTTTTTCACAAAGCTATAAATTATAAGCATTATAAAAGGTATACATTGAGGTATAATTTATACACATCAAACTACAGTCATTTAGAGCATACAATTCTATCAACCCCAGAAGTTTCCCAGGGCCCTTTGCAGTCCATTCCCCTCACACAACCACTGATCTGCTTTCTGCTCCTATCTGAGTTTGCTTTCCATATTTTACGTTTTATTTTTTCCTTTGTTTTCAAATTATTTTTCTCATTTTTCTTTACTTGATTTTTTTTTACCTTGCAGCTTTAGCTCAAAGAATAGCATGATGTGTTTGAAATCCATGTATATTGTTGTGTGTTTCAGTAGCTCATTTCTTTAATCACAGTAATATTCCATTGCATGAATGCACCCCTACTTGTTAATCTATTTACCAGTTAATAGATATCTAGGTTTTTCCAGTTTGGGGCTACTATGAATAAAATTGCTATAAACTAAATTTATTGCTATAAATTGTGCATAACTTTTTGTGAACACATATTTTCCTTCCTCTTGAGTAAATGCCTCCAGATTGGATGGCTGGGTCATTTATCTGATAAGAAACTTCAAACTGTTTTGCAAAGTGACTACACCATTTGACATTTCCATCAACCATGCATTAGAGTTGCCATGGCTTCATATTCATGCTAAGTCTTGGGATTGTCAGCTTTTAAGTTTGAGCCACTCTCACATGGTACTATCTCATGGTAGTTTTAATTTCAATTTCCCGATGACTAATGGTGTTGAACATCCTTTTATGAGTTCACAGGTCATGCATTTTTATTAGCCTGGTTAATGTGACAAAAGACTCTGCTCAGGGGAAATGCTTGTTATCTCTCGCTTCTTCTTCAGCCTCCCTGTGTTCAAGCAGTTTTTAAGATGCAAACTCTTTTTTTTTTTTGAGGTGGAATCTCACTCTGTCGCCCAGGCTGGAGTGCAGTGGCACACTCATGGCCACCCCAGCATTGACCTACAACTCTATGGACAAGGACCGTGTCTTAATAGTGCTTGCATCTCCAGCACAGTATCTGACACATAGCAGGTACTCAAGAAATGTCTTTGAAAAGAATGAGCAAATGAATTCCAGTTAATTCTAGGATGTGATCTAATGACATTCTTGGGACCTACTGAAGAGAGTAAAGCTATGGGATTCTGTACCCTGGAGGGCCCAAGACTGCTAATTTATTTTAATTGCTATGATTAAATTATCTCTCCCTTCATATCAGGTCTTCAGCTTGCCCCCGTCTTTAGATGACCTACCTTCCAAACTGGTGATTTGAATCTACTGTAGGGCTTATTTTGGAAGCTGACAAAGAAGCTTGTTTTGGCTTCTAAATATGCATCTTTGTAAATAAAGTCATGGGTCGCTTAGTGACAGGGATACGTTCTGAGAAATGCACTTTCAGTGATTTCATGATTGTCAAAGAGGTCACACACACCTAGATGGTACAGCCTACCACACCCCCAGGTTGTATGGTATAGCCTGTTGCTCCTAGGCTACAGATCTGGACAGTGTGTGACTGTGCTGAAAACTGGAGGCAACTAGAACACAATGGTTGGATTTGTGTATCTAAACGTATCTCAACACATTAAAGGTAATGCACTGCGCTGATATATGACAATGGCTGTGTTGTCACTAAGGAACAGGAATTTCCCAGCTCTGTTATAATCTTAGAGAACCACCATTGGATATGGGGTCCATGGCTGACTGAGTACTAATACATGGCACATGACTGTAGAAGTATACAGGCCTGGATGAGGACCCACAGACTTTGAAAGACATCTCTTCTCACCAACCTGAGAACCTACATGTTGAAGCAAGGATCTCTGACCCAGGCAACAATTAACCATAAGGTTTAATGCAGACTCTAGCTTTGGGGAGAGAAACCTAGAACAAGGGGCCTGGGTTCAGATCCCAACTCTTCTGCTTATGACTTCTCAGACCTTAGGAAGATCCCGCATCCGTTAAGGCTCAGAGTATTCATTTGAAAATCAGGAAAAATAATAATGTCTTTAAGGATTGTTTTAAGAATTAAATGAGAAGATGGATATAGAAACTCTCCTCTACCACTCACAGCAGGCTTTGATGATATTAGTTTCTTCTGTCCTAAGCAAGGTTTGGGGACTTGCTGCCACTGGTGCTGGTCCAGGTCTCCCTCGGGGGTTTATACCACCATCCCCCAGTGCTAGGGCTGAAGCTAGGACCCTCTCTGCAGAGCTGCCCTTCATCATAGGTTCCCCCCTGCCAGAAGGCTGTACCCACCTCATCCACCCTTGGGGGCTTTCAGTGACTAGACTGCTAAGTACAGAAGCTCAGGCCCTTGATTCAGGAAGGCAACTTTGGGTGTGACTTATGCTATGGAACTAACCTTCCCTGCAGTGGGTCAAGGAGGGCCAAGGCTGAGCCTTCCCTACCTGACACAGCATCCTCCTTTCACGGCCCATTCCCGGCCCCATTCTGCTTCTCTCCCTCTGTCATGGTTTTCTCCTGAGAATTCCTCCTCCAATAAAACACATCTCAGGAAACCTTGCTGAGGCTATGTTTCTAGGAATCCTACTTGTAACACCCAGAAACTTGGGGGGCGGCGGCACCATGTCTTTCACAAGGCACCAGTGACACAAAGATTAATATTTTTTGAAGCTCCCTGACCACTGAAGTATGAAAGAGTCAGAGATGACAGATTTGTTCATACATTCTGTATACGTTTACACCTATGGAGTCATGACATTATTTTGTTCAGCCTTCCTCAAACTAACTGACTGGGGAAACTGAGGCAAAATACCTGAAGCCTTGGGGGTATACAAGAGAGAGCCGCACAAAGCCAAACCTCCAGTCCAAGTACCAATAGAATAAAAACACTGACAAATACCCACCCCAGGAAAGGAATCTCCAGGGGAGGCTGGAAGTGGCAAATGTTACCCCTCCTGTTGCTGCACACACAAGGGCTGATGAGAAGTGTGGTCACTTAACTTGGGTTGCATGAAAAACACTGGAGAAGCCCTCCAGGCTGGCTCTCAAGTGAGGACATGAACACAAAAGGGGAGGAGAAGGCCAGAAAGTCAGAGGAAGGAGGACTTGTTTCATCATACAGCCAGACTTGAGGAAAAGCAGCTCAGCCCACAAGACAGCCATGACTCTGTTTAACTGACGATGTGAGAATGAGATAGAGGAAGAGAAAATAGCAACAATGAGCTTCAGCTTTGGAAAAGTAGACAGGAAGGGGAAAAATCCAAGAAAATCTGAAAGTCTGAAAGGCGAATGAGACCTGTGGGTGAAGCCAGCAGAGCCAAGCACAGGTCTCTAGCAAAGGTTGGGAGGAGGTATGAATGTGTGGAAATAGCTCTTCTCTGCTACCCTCCCAAGAGACTCCACAGAGGCCAGCCCTAGACCTGGCTGTGGACCATCATCACAAAGACAGCTCAACATCAAAGCATTCGAGGAAGGATAACATCTATGACCAAGGGGGCCTGGGGCTGCATCACGGGGGAAAGTGAGTGGCATTAATATGTATTAAGTCTATAGGAGCAGAGAAAAGGCAAGAGTCCCATCTGTCCATATCTTGAAAGGTCTAAATTAAATTTTCACAGTAGGAAACTCAGCTTATGATTGTACTCTTTCATGGAGTTCTCTCAAGCTGATGAGAAACATAGCATGGTTTGTACCCATGACTGACTTACAGCCCATGGAACTTGAGGAGCAGGTGTCTAAGAACCCTCCCTTCTTTTGAAGTAATTATTCAGCCCATTCTCCTTACAAAGGACAAATGAGAGGAACAGCATATTAAGCACCTGTCTAAATTGGTCTCCCTATTCTAATCATTTGAGATCACAGCTATTTCCTCTCCAATATTCATCAATTACAATGGCTCCCTGGAGCTCAGGGTTGAGAAAAATGCTGTGATTGACTATTGATGTCTGGCAAGAGCAGTGACAAGGAGACAGCAGCACACATACTATTTTTCCGTTGTTGTTTAGAAACTTGTAATGAGTTTGAATGTTAAACAATTAAATCACAATATGTATGTTCAAAAGGAAAAAATATCTTAATGTTTTATAAATACAATAGCACAAATAATCATGGTAAAAAGAGAGGCAGAGAGAAGAAAAAAAGAAGAATGAAAAGAGAGGAGAGGAGAGCAGGAATGAAGGAAAGAAAAGCAGGAGCAAATTCGAACAGAAATAAATTTGTAAAAGTAATTTTTCAAGATAACTTTGATCTCTTCCATCAAATTCTATTTTAATTAAATGCTCTTTTTACCAACTACAGAACAAAATGAAATTTCACATTAAAAGAGTTATTTCCCATTATTCCTACATAAACTCTCCAGCTATGAATTCATTCCTTATAAATAGCAGAGCTGGTAACTCTCAGTAATCCCTGGCTTAAGGTAGAGCAGCTGCAGCCAAAAACTTCTCTGCGCTGTCTTCTCCAGAGTGCTCAGAGTCCCTGATTGTGCACATGCTCTCAAGTTCGCTCCTCATCCTGCTGGGTCCCTAGTTGGACACACCATTTACAAGGATTAGTCTTGTCACATGAATGAGGCAATCATTTCAGCCAAGGGCTTAGGGACATGTGCCTTGCAGGGGGTAAATTGTGTAGAGGAAACACCAACCAGAGAAAAATAGAAGGATAGCAAAACCAAAGAAGCCAGAAAGTCAGAAGTGAAGATTACTTGGTAGTCATTCAATCTGAATTTGGGTTCCAGAAATGGAACTTAAGACAAAGATTTCAGGCAAGTAGAGTATTGAGAGGAGAAGGGGACACTGATAGTGAGTAAATGGGACAGGAAGAAGGGAGCCCACGAAGCCAGTTGCTGTTGTGAGCAATGGGAAGCTTAATTCTGCTAGGGACGTCTGGAAGCCATGCAAAGCATGGACCTCAGAGCCACCCCACCCAGTGGGGTATTTTCACATGGACTCGCCTCCATTCTCAGTTGAGGCCTGTTCCCAGGGAGAACATTCCCTGGAACTTTTGATATGCTTTGGGGGACAGGCAATGTGGGCCTCCCAGGCATTGGAGAAGCTTCCAGAACCCTCAGGCAAAGAGATTCAGGTTCAGGTAGTGGGAGGTTTGGGCAATACACACTTAAGGACTAAGGCTTGAGAGAAATGAGCTGGACATGGAAAGTGTCTGATATGCAGTCCAATCCCCATAGTCTGCAGAAACAGACACAAGGCCAGTGTGTCTGAACATTGATCTAGAGGCGCAGAGACAGAGATTGATACAAGGAGAGAAAGTATGGCATGATGCAGAGACTCTGCAGGGTCTTTCCATATGGGCTCAAGGCAAGAGTGACAGCTTCTTCTGGTGGTGGTTTAGGAAAGAAGTTTCTGGAGAAGTGACTTTGGACAATGCATCTTGGAAAGAGAGTCTCACAACACACCAAGTATGTATTGCTGGGCAAGGCATGGGCTAACCTATACAGATGAAGGTGCCAGAGCTCTTATCCTTAAAGGGACACATATTCCAGGAGGAAGTGGGACAAAGGGGTAAAGCGGACAAATTGTGCAAGAAGCAGGAAGTGCTAGATGTCATGTGGGAGGGAAACCTAGTTTTAGGGCATTTCCCTGAGGGAGAGATCATCTCTGGCTAGGTGATTGTGAAAGCCTTCTTGGAGGAGGTGATACCTGCAAAGCATGCCATATGACAGAGGAGATTCTGACCAGGGCAGATGAAGAGGAGGAAGATCATTCTGAGGGTGGAGAGCACATGCAGGGGTGGACCAACAAGCTTACACAACAGCAAGCAGTTGCACAGGGAACATCTTGGAGAATGGAGACTATGAGGTGACACATGTGGGCAGGGTTCTGGTGAGAACTTGCGTAGGGAGTAGAGGGGTTGCTCTGCACTGGAGAGGCAGACACAGCATGAGGCCAGATCTGCTAAAAAGACAGTTCCATCAACCTATCAGCATGTTGATAGGCATTGAGGGCCAGAACTGGGGAGATAGCCACACAGTTAGCAAGGTGGAGATGCATGTAGGAGATAAGAAGGGTGGCCAGGGAGAGAGACAGAATATCCTCTATCCATCCTGTTCAACAGAACACTCTGCAATGATGGACATGTTCTATCTCTGCACTGCCAAATCCAGTGACACTTCACCTCTTGTCACTGACCAATGGATTCCCCAGAAAGGATGACTCTGTTTTCATATATGGCAGAATTGATCAGAGGTGCTAAAATGAGGGAGTGTAGAACATTCCCATCATCTGGAAATTCTTGATTCTCCTTGAAGAAAGCCAATCCTCCTTGGAGGCCCATCTAAAGTGTGAAACGCTTTTTGCCAGCCCATAAAGAATGTTTAGAGTGCCGCAGTGTGAAACTGAAACCCCATGTCAGGGAGCCCTTAGCTTCTAGCAGGGCCTGAGCAGATGTCCTGGGGGGAAGCAAGGTCAATTACCACCTTGCTGAGACCTGCCAGGGGAGCTGTCTGTCATAGGCTGGCAGCCCAGCCATGGAACACAAGCCAAAGATGGCGCAACTGCAACTCGTGATTGAGTCAAACAGAAGCAGTCAGGTCCGCACCAGGACAGGTTCTAGAGATGGGGCAGGGGCTTGAGCTCCAGCCACTGTGTCTTGTCCATCACATTACAGACTTCACCCCTCCTCACCGTCTCAACAACCCCACCGAGTAGGTCTTCCATCCTCATTGGTTGATGTGAAGTCTGAAGCTTAGTTATTACTTAGCTAAAGATCCAGTGCTTCTCAGAGATAGGCTGGGAGGGGAAGCAACACAGTGACTGATCCCTGACCTCTATCTCCCTCATGGTCCGTGGTCTTCCACTATGCCATGTGCACTGCCAAATGTAGTGTTTTTAAGTTCTATCATGTCACTCTTTCACCTTTCATACTAGACTCATTTTTTAGAGACTCCAACTCAAAAAAAAAAAATGAGCAAATCATGGACTCTGTTCTAATTTATTTTAAAATTACTCACAGATATTAATTTTTTAAAATTCCAATCTACGTAATTGTTCATTTTTTTTCATTTATCTATAGACCTTATTTTTTTAAGAGTGGTTTTTGGTTAACAGAAAAGTTGCACAGTTTATATTAGGGTTCCCTCTTGATGTCCTACATTCTATGGATTTTGACAAATGCATAATGTATGTGCTTACCATTAAAGTCACTGAATAGATTTACCAGCCTAAATATCCCCTGTGTGCCACCTTCTTATCCCTCTGTCCCTTCCTCCCTCCTTCTGGAACTCCAAGCAACCCCTGATCTTTTTTTACTGTCTTCATACTTTTGCCTTTTCCGGGCAGTCATATAGTTGGAATCATACAATATGTAGCCTTTTCAGAATGACTTATTTCACTTAGTAATATGCATTTGAGGTTCCTCATGTCTTTCCGTGGCTCAATAGTTCATCTCCTCTTACCACTGAAGAATATGCCATTGTATGGCTGTGCTAGGTTTGTTTATCCATACACCTATTGAAGGAAATCTTGGTTGCTTCCAAATTTGGGGCACTCTACCCTGTTCCCTCAGCCTATTTGTCTACTCTTCCACCAGCACCACCCTCTCTTGATGATTGTGGCTTTATAGTAAGTGGTGATGTCCCACAGTGTCAATCTTCTGGTTTTCTTCTTCTTCTTTAGAATTGAGTTGGCTATTCAGGGCCTCCTGCCTTTCAATACAAACTTTAGAACCACTTTGTAGACATCCACAAAATAACATGCTGAGATTCTGGCTTTTCAGTGCACTGTCTGAGGACTCCCAGTGTTTTCCCCTGCAAGTTGTTCCCCTGTTGCCCACAGAAGTGACTTCTTATTACATCCTTGGTTGGCTTCCTTTCCTTCTTTGTCTCACTTTTCACTTCCCACCAGTGCTTCTTGGGACCACCTCCTAAATAAACTAGTTCCATGTAAATGCTAGGCTTGGAATCTTTTCCTTGGAAAACCAACTCAAGACAAAGGAATGTTCATATGCAGTTATAACCAGTTTCATTCTAGCTTCAGGTATAAAAATTAAGATTCAGAATGCTTTCAAGAATTGCTCAGAGATGGAATAATGTTTCCACTAGAAGCTTAGCTATGTATATATTTTGATCATATTATTCAACTTCAAAAATAATGTGGTAGCAAAAATTATACTAAATAAAAGTAAGAAGGCAAACTATTTTTTAAAAAATAGGTAGTAATAACTCTATTGTGGTCTCAGCATGTTCACTATTCTCCCCATCATCAACCACTGTCCTGTTTACTCATTGAAGGTGGAGGTGCTCATAGATAATCATCTTTTTCCCCAATCCAGAAAGCAATGTTCACAAGGAAAGTCTACCATGGTTCTTTCCAAGCTCAGAGATGAGGGCTTATTTCCATGAGGTGGCAAGATGGAGGTCCAAGCATGCTTCCAGATCAGTATGGTAAGTCCCCTACACATGAGCAAGTTCCATTCTGAGAGTGTCTTCATAAATCCAATTTGTTCATAAGTCCAACAAAGTTAGCCTAGGTGCCCAACTAACATAATCAGCTATATAGTACTGTACTGTAATAGGTCTATAGTACTTACAGTACTTTTGCTTTCTTATGCAGACAAATAATGCATAAAAAAACAAACACAAACAAAACAAAGAAAACATTTTAAATCTTATAGTACAGCATGTGACAATGTACGCCGGACATGTGAACTAATTTACATGATTGTACATGTGAATACATGCTCACATCTTGAAGGTTTGTATCTGGGGGACTTTCTGCACCAGCTGCAGGTGAAGTCCACAAGAAATATGACTCAGTGAATGTAGAAAACATGGCCAAGCTCAGGCCCCTTATGGGTCAACATTTCCACCAAGCTGACAGCCACCTATAAAATCACATTCTAACCCTCTTTCCCTTTTTATGAATGGGACATCCACCACATGCCCCTAAGGCCCTCCACAATCTAGCTTCATTGGATGTATCCAGCATTGTTCCCCAACACTTCCCAGTCCTCCCCTCTGCTACAGCCAGAACTGGCTTCAAACCTTGAACCCAGAACTGCTCTCACTTGGTGCTACCCTGCATGCCAATGTCTTCCATTCTTCTTCCTCTGCCTGCACAATTTCAAACAACCCCACAGAACCCCTGTCCTCCAGGAAGTCCTACTTCCTACATACCATTTGTCTTTCTCCTTCAGCTCTCAGAGAAGTAAAGCTATACATTTCTACTGGACCCAAAACAATGTTCACCATATTGACAAGATATGATAGATTAAATTGTACACTGCTGGCATCTACTAAACACTCACTGTGGTCCAGGTGAGAGACCTCATGGCTTCACATGTGTTAACTCATTTAATCTTCTCCCATACCTAGATCCTATTATTATCCACATTTGACAGGTGAAGGCACTGAGAGTGGGTGAGGTAAAGTGACTTGCCCAAGGTGACACAGAATGGTAAAACCAAGACTCAAGTGCAGGTGGTGTGGGCCAAGCATCCTGTTGCCCACCACTGTGGTGCACTACCTGGATAACTGCCTTGATAATTGGTGGACTATCTGAATGTGGTTCCAGAACAGACCATGGGCTTTTATGCTCCGTGCCTCCACAAATACTACTCTCATTCCTCTGAAGGACGCTTCTGACATTTCAAATCTCCTACACATCTGTCAAGACCCAACTTCAATGTTAATTCTTCTGTGAAGCCACACTCATCAGTCAGAATTAGCATTCCCTTCAAAAATGTCAACAGATACAAGGATGAAAATTAAAAATCCTTCTTTCTGCCACTGGACATGCATTCTCAACATTTGGTATGTGTATTTCCATCTTGTAATTTGCTTTTTACACCTTCAGCAGTTATCATAAATACATTCCCATGCCACTGAATATTCAACAGTCTAATTTTAATGATCACCCCATATTCCAGTGTATGATTGTTGGTTAACTTAACATGATCTTAAACATCTGATCTGCACAAAGATTTGCATGGCCCACCCAGCAGAAATTTGCCATGTTGGTTCCTAGGACCAGATTTCTGGAACACTAGCAGGTTCCATGGCTCCATCCCAGTTCCCACAGTGCTTGGGCAAGACATAAAGACTGAGTGATTCATGGACCTGTTCTGGCCAATGGCCCAGCCATCTTTGTCACTGCCAATATTTTCTGTCTTGGCTTTTAAGCTCCAGGAGAACAGAGAACTAATCAGTTCAACTCACTGTAGAGGGCATGACATTAGGAAATTATTTAAAGGCTGGCCAGAGAAAACCAGACCCACCCCACAAGTAGAAACTGGTGCTTAACTAGTCTTGTAGGTACAAACCAAAGTTGCTGCCCTGCTTTAAGTTTCCATGTCAACCTGATGTAGGTTGACAGTCCAACAACAACAATGAACATTTTATAAAGCATTGAAGTGATTTTAATGCTCACCACTTCATTGACTTTTCACAAATATTCCAAAAGCAGATATTGCTAGAGATGGGAAAATGTAAGGCCAGAGAGCCTGATGAGTTTATACTGAAATGAAGGGGCAAAGCTGAGACTCAGGCCATGGGTTCCAAGCCCCAACATGATGCTTGTTTCCATCATGTCATGCTGTCTCTCCCTTTTCCACACAGAATGACGAACCACCCAGGACAGCGAGTCACTAACATAAGCAAGACGACATGCAGGGGTCTGAGAATACAGAATCAGGAGCCCCCAGGGTCATGTGTGCAGTCTTCCAGAGAAGTCCACACCTTCATTCTACAGAACATCCTGAATGAAAACTTGGCTCCCTGTGCCCTAAGCTGTGAGAGTAGAGTGGGGTGTGTTCCTGCTCTTGTTAGACACACTCCCCTAGGGCTCTGCACAGGCTCTAGCCAAGAACAGCTTTGCTTGTCACCACACCATGGAGACTTCTGCCGGTCTAGAACATAGAACTCTCAGAGATGTGGCCAGTGACCTGCAGCTGGATGAGCTCAAGGTCAGAAACAGACAGACAGCGTGAAGAACACAGCAGCTGGCATCGGGAGCTTTCTAACCTAGCCCTGCCCCTGCCCTTCACAGGGATGAGGTAGGTGACCACGCCCCCAGGAGCTTCAGTTTCTTCACTTGCAGAATGAAGAGCTCAGTCAGATAATGTCAAAAAGGTCATATTCTGTAGGTCCATGAGATGGGAAACCACTGCTATTTGGGGGACTTCTGCAAATCTCTGGTAAATTCCAAATTCAGGGCTCCTGAACAGCTGGGAGTTGTGGCTAATTGCTGAGTAACATTAAGTCCTGAGTCCTTTCTAGCATGATACTTTGGAATCTTTGAAGTGAGCAGATGATCAAGTTCCCTGGGTTGGGGTATTAAAGCACAGGCTTTAAGGGAAGACTATAGAGACCTTAACTGCCTAGAATCCCCCAGAGCACGCTCGGCAGGGGCAGTACATAGACTAGATTCAGTTCCCAAACCTGCATGATCCTCAAATGGCCTCAGACCTTCTGCAAAATACAGATTCTTGGACTCCACTCCTGGAAATTTGTATCTGGTACACCTGGGTGGGCCTAGGCATCTGTAGTCAAGGAACAACTTCCCAGGGGACTATCACAAACCTCTGTGACAGCCTCTGAATGAGCTAACTTCTCAAGGTGACTGTCCACTAAGAATACTTTGCTGGTTTGCCTACTGTGGTGAGTCTCATCCTGGAAGATTTGAAAAATCCTCATGCCCAGGCCATATCCCAGCTCCTCTGGGACTGGTACAGGCATTAGCGTTTTCAGAACTTGGAGATCTAGTCCGGCCCTGGTTCACCCATCCTACAGGTTAGTGGGAAGAGCACAGATGCAGCAAGTCAACAGTCTTGAACTTGAACTCTGGTTCTATCATTCACTTTATACAAGTCACGACTGCCTGGAGCCTCAGTTACCTCACACAAGGGACCCAATAAGATCTGCTTCTTTCAGTGGTGGTGAAGATTAAGCAGATTAATTTACGTGGTCTGCTTTTTAGTTACCCTGTGAAACTGTGTCTCTCCCTCAGTGAATCACATCATACAACTACGCTTTTTACATTATCATTTTTGTTATAAACAAAAAAATCTATGGCAAGATAAGAGACAGAAATCTGGAGCTCATCTTACTTCTGGGTGTTTATTTAAAATACAGGAATCTTCATTGCCAAGTGGTTCCCAGCCTCATGTAGGGAGCCAAGAATTTCCTAGTCCCTAATTCCTGCCTCTGGCCTCACCCCACTCCACTCTTCCGTCCCCCCTAGGGATGCTGGAAACAGGAAAGTAGATGATGTGGTGAGAATACCTAAGTCCTTTATCACAAAGTCATCGGTATTAGTTTGCTAGGACTGCTGTGACAAAGCACCACAGAATGAGTGACTCAAGTCATGAAAATGTGTTCACTGACAGTTTTGGTGGCTGGAAGTCAAAGTGTTGCAGGGCTGGTTCCTTCTGGGATTGAAAAAGCATTTGCTTCATGCCTGTCTCCAACTCCTGGTGGTTGGCTGCTAATCTTTGGCGTTCGCTGTCTCATAGACACATCAACCCTATATCTGCCTATATCTTCACACAGTATTCTCCCCTTGTACATGTCTGTGTCTAAATGTTCCACTTTTATCAAGATATCTGTCATGATGAACTAGTATGTCCCTAATGACCTAAAATTTTAAATTAATTCTCTCTACAAAGACATCAACTAAGGTAACATTGTGAGATACATGGTGGGGAGGGCTGGACTAGGATGCCAAAATATCTTTTTTAGGGGACACAATGCAACCCACAACACCATCCTAAGGTTAAAGATCTGAGCCTATCCCTTGGGTCTTCCATGTGTCCAAAGTCCCAGAGACAGAAGACATACTTGCCAGGGATGTCACTTCACCAAACATCTCTTGTTTTACAAACCGTCAGAAGAAGTTTTTTGGAGATTATATGTAACTCATTTCACTTCCTTCTGGAATTCTTCTGCCTTCTTCCCCTCTTCCCTCTCTGCAATATACTGTTGTTTACACGTGATTAATCACGTACCTAATAAAGTGTTACTAACTCAGAGCTGCGTTCAGGCACCTCGGCTCTTGGTCAGAATCTGAGAACAAGGGGTGTCTTCAGCTTAGCTCTGGTGCCCCATCTCCCAGTAGGGTTCTGGCGCTCGGCCCCCAAGTCTTGGCAAAACTTGAAGCCCTGGGTTAAGAACACAGTTCTACCCAGCAGGTAGATTAGGGTGGGATCTCTTTAAAACACCACGTGGAAAGCAACGTGAAATGTGACTCCAACATTTATTCAACAATTTCTATTTCTTCTAACACTGTCATACGTTGGGTTTAGTTCTCCTAACCTGATCCTTCTACTTTTCCTCATAAAACAGGAAACATCAGAATTCTTGACCAGCTTAACAAGTGAAACATTTTGTTCTCTTATAGGTTGTTTTATAGACTCAGTAATAGCTTATGAATAAATATTCTCATGGATTCTTCACTGAGTGCATGTATTCACGTGCTCACTTCTGCGGGGCAAAGCCCCATGCAGATGTAGCATGGAGAAAAAAACAAAACAGATACCTGGAGACCAAAAAAAAAAGCCGTCCTCCACTCAAATATGACCCATGTGATTAGAGTCAGGACTGAAATGCAATTATCTGAACCCTAGCCACAGCCCAATGAACTCCCATGGGAATCCATCAGGCAGGGTAAAAGAGGAAGCTCTGGAAACATTCACATTAATGACAAACAGAGTCTGGTTTGCTGGGAGCCCCATGTCCAAGAATGTCTTTCCACGATTCAGCAAGTTTACAGTTCTTTTGGAGCTTGGCAAGTGTCCCTTTGCCGAGGAGCAGCTATTGCCTTCAACATGTCAAGTCACTGTGCGAATCAAAAGTGACATCTTCGTGGCAAGCCACGGATGCTTCCACTAAAACTGGGCTCTTCAGACCCCAGCTAGAAAAGGTGGTGGAGACCTCTTCTAAGAGGTGAAAGTGGGTGTATATCTCAGGTCTAGTCATTGCCAAGGGGCTCTCTAGGGTAGAGTCGGGTCCATAACAATAATTGTGATAATGAGAGCTGTCATTGGGTGAGTGCTTCTTTCATACGCTCAAGTAAGATGTTCACCAGCATTAACTCATGCAGCCTCCACGGCCCACACCATAATTGCTGCTACTTCTCCCATTTTATTGATGCAAAATCTGAAGTCCCTTGAGGTTAGCATCTTGCTCAAGGTCATATCAGCATGTGAAGGAACCAGGTTTCCATGTTCCATCCAACTCCAGAGCCAAGCTCTTGAATTCCTGAGCAATTAGGCCAAATGACTGACTGAAATAGAGTAACCAATGCTATCCACTAGGCAGGTCGGCCAGCAGGCCTTGATCCCAGAGGCCAAATAAATGCATTATCCAGAGAGGATTTTCACTTCTCAAGAGGCGTGATAGCAATCTATAGACATAGCCTCAGGGAGGGCCCTGTGTCTGAGGAGTGGGGGTGTGAGGGCTCTTTTATAAGGGAATCTAGGGCTGTGGTTCTTGTCAACCTGTAACAAAAGACATCTGATATACACCCAGCCTGTAGGCCCTGAAGCTTGCTGATGCTCACGTGAGAGACAAACCCAAAGTGACATCCTGGTCATGTGAGAGGTTCCACTGGGCAACGTAAGGGCAAGAATGTCAGGGCAGGGGAGACCTTGGGTTTGTCATGTGGAACTGCCTAACAATAAGCTTTGTTTCATAGCTTCTTTCTATTAGAGGTAAAGGGTGGATATTCATTGTAAGGCTAAAATGCCACAGCTGAAGATATCTAGATACTTGATTTTAACATGTCATCTGGTTAAAAGGCATACAGCTCCTCCGAGCTCTCAACTGATGTTTTATCATATTGATGAAGGAGATATATAATGTGATAATTGTAAAAATTTTCCCAGTTCTTCATTCATCTCTGTATCCATGCCCTTTGGCCATCAGCTGCTCCCGCTGTCATTTGGTGATGCCATCCCTTGAGTTTTGGCTGTCCTTGTGACTCAATTGGTACACGAGAATCAGTGCAAGTGATGTTGGGAAGTTCCCAGTCTGGACCCTAAGCAGCCTCAAGCATATCCACTCTCCATGCCATCACCCTGTGAACTGGTCTCAGCCAGCTGCTGGGTGATGAGAGACAAATGCCAGACCAAAGCCAGCCAACTTCAAGACATGTGAGGCCAGCCTGATCTAGCCAGGCCCTAGCTGACCACCCAACAATGGCAGACACCTGAACACACTCAGCAACAATCAGCTGAGCCTGGCCTGGAGCAGTATAACCACCCAGCTGACCCATGGACTCATGAGATGCATTAAATGCTGAGTGTTGGAAGCAGCTGTGTTTTGGGGTGGTTTGTTACACACCTACAGCTAACTGAAACAGTGCATGTATGGAGACTCTTTCTCCAAGACACTCTCACGACAGATCAGAGCTTATTCTGAGCCAGTGTCTATCCTGCTAGTCCATCACCTTATTTAGTAAAACATACTGGTTCCAGAAGAACTGCCACGTATGAACTTCTAATATGTGTAAGGAACTAGGATGAGCACTTTGAGTACAGTTTTTACTTAATCCTCATAGCAGTCACATGCAAGGATTGAGCTTTAATATGCTCATGTGAAAGATGAGGAAACGGAGGCTCAGAGAGGTTAAAATGAACCCAAGGCCAACTGATCCCAAGCTCACAGACTTACACAGTGTGCTTAAGAAGTTTTTTCTCTGGGATTCATCATGACACGTAGGTCAGAGGAAGGTTTCCACCATGGCCATATAGCAAGTTCATGCATCTCACAGACTGGGAGTTTCATGAGGATCAGCCTCACCAGTTTTACCTAGTCTAGGAAAGGGCAAGCATGGGCTAATTTAACATTGCTCCCTGTGCTAACAGGAAGGAATGCTTTTCTCTGTGCAAAAATCAAAACAAGAGTCTAGGGCAGGAGTCAGAAATTTTTCTCTTTCTTTTTAAGCACTCTGTTACCCAGACTGGAGTACAGTGGCATGATAACAGCTCACTGTAGCCTCAAACTCCTGGGCTCAAGCAATCCTCCTGCCTCAGCCTCTCGAGTTTGTGGGACTACAGGTGCACACCACCATGCCAAGCTATTTTTAAAAATTTTTTGTAGAGACAAGGTCTTGCTATGTTGTCCTGGCTGGCCTCGAACTCCCAGGTTCAAGCGAATCTTCCCATCTTGGCCTCCCAAAGTGCTGGCATTACAGGTGTGAGTCACTGCGCCCAGCCAGAAAACTTTTTCTATAAAGGGCCAGAGAGAATGGGTGCAGCTGTGTCCAGTAAAATTTTGTTTACAAAAACAGGTGCAATTTGCCAAGCCCTGACCTAAGAGAGCCAGGGGAGGAGAAATATACTGTAATGTTAGTGCCTTTACTCCCCAGAGTTAAGAAACAACAACAGTCTATGAAGAAGACTCTTGTTGACAAGTGAGATCTGAATCACCCGATCTTTTCTATCAGGTACAACAGAAATGACTAATTGTTTCTTACAAACAAACTCACTTTGATGGACTTGCCAGAGATGCTGTGTTAAGAAAGACCCAGAGGCTATATTGTGGGTCCACAGGGAAAAATACTGTGATTGATTAGCAATGTCTGTCTTGGGCAAGGGAGGGGAGAAAGATGGTGTGAGATAAGGCAGACATCCCACACACTTGTCATTTATGTTTTATATCATCACTACCCATTTTGAATAAAAATTAATTGATGCTAATTTAATTAAGAATGAATTGGTGATCACTAAGGCTGATTTTCAGATCCAGGTGTGAATAATCTTCTGAGTGCCCTTCACCCAGTGATCTGATTGACAGCTTCAATTACATCACCCCTAAAACAAAGAGGTGGTCAACACAATGAACCTAAAAAGGACTAAACAAAATTGTCTGACTACTACTCTTTTTAATCATCAGTATTACACCAAATGAATCATTCCAGGAACCCCCTTTCAACAATATTTACCTGAGCAACCTTTACTGGGCCAAGTCAAGCACTTGATAGTCCTACAGGTATGGATTCCTTACCAATTAAGACTCCAGCAATTATTATCATCTCTGTGTAGAGCTGGAGTGCAGGGCCATGGTACCTTTCTACAGTGGCCTCTGAAAGTCTGATGAATTTCATTAATTCGCAATTATCTTTGGCTGAGCACACAAAATCCTATCTATGGGGTAAGAGGAGCTGGAAACCCAGTCAGCTAAAGAACAAATGATAAGATTTAAGGGGCAGTGAGAATACATCTTTACATACCACTCATTTTAGTCTAGTTTTCTTAATACTCAAATTTGAGACTGTGAGACTTTGGAGGATTCGTTTTCTAATATTCCATTTAGACCTGTACCATCCATGATGGTAGCCACTACCATACACAGCTATTTAAAATTAAATTAAACATTCAGTTCTTCAGTCATATTCTAGTCTTATTTCAAGTTATTTTATGTCAGTCCCATTTCAACCTGTATTATCATATAGTACAGATTGAGAACATGGCCGTCATCATAGAACGTTCTACCCACCAGCATCTATTTAGACTAAAGTAGCAGGAGAGCTGAGGTGCTCTGAGTGTGTCTCCAAGGCACTCTACAGCCACCCCAGTAGAGGCCGTTTGCCGTTAACACTGTAACTCTAACTCTCTGCCTGAAAGCTTTTGTTTCTGGCTGGGAGGACACACTTGGCCCATGTGTGGAGCAAGCCAAGTCAGCAGTACCAACAAATACCCCTAGACACAGTGCTCTACAAATGGCAGGTGAAAATTGGTGGGCCAGCATCACAGCATCCACACTTCCTGCCTTGGAGAACCCTGAGGTGTGTCCTACGGAGGACCCTCAAGCTTACCAGCAGCAGTGGGCCCCGGTGGCCACAGTGATCGTCCACTTTGTGACACACTCTTCATTGGCTTGACTTGGGTTGGCTTCTGGGGCAATCTAAGATAGTTTTTTTTTTCACTTTCTAATTTTTATTATTATTTTTTATTTTAGACTGGTAGGGTCCATGTGACGATTTGCAATATAAGTAAATGTGAGCTTCTAGCGAGCCCTCTCTCTCCCCAGTAGTGGACATGGTACCCAGTGGGTGGTTGTGTGCCCCCTATCCCTGTCCCTCCCC
The DNA here is from genome assembly GCF_000164805.1 of Carlito syrichta. NCBI lineage: Eukaryota > Metazoa > Chordata > Mammalia > Primates > Tarsiidae > Carlito > Carlito syrichta. The sequence continues at coordinate 208,255 of NW_007251414.1, read as the reverse complement.
TCCCCCAACTAGCAGGGCTCAGTGTCCATTGTTCCCATCCTTCTAAGACTATTAACTATGTCAGTAGTTCAAAAATAGTAAAACAGTCTCATTTATCTTAACACTGAATCTTGGTGTTTGAAAACTAGCTAATTTTACTGGTGAAAAAATGTTCATTTATATGATCATGTATTAGTATATGAAATCTCAGGGAAATAAATGTCTGTTGCCTTACTTTACAGCATTTTTAATTTTTACTGTGTTGATATACTTATATACTTTTATGTGCTTTATAGCACCCTTTTATGATTTTTTAGCTGTGTTGATATTTCTCAGCTTGATCATTTGACTTAATTGCCAAACCTACTTTTGAATCATTTTAGCTGTTTCCAAAAATCAAACCATTCTCCAAGGACAACATTGGACTCCACTGAGAATACTGAAGAGAATTCATCCCTGGCTCTGAAAGTTATTCCCACAATCCAGTTCTCAGGACTTTTTGGCTAACAGCCAGTCATTAGGGCAAGTGTACCATGTCCATGGAGACAAGGACCACCCATCTGTGTGCCTTATTTCCTGTGTGACTTTTAAAATTGGTTTTTTTCATAGTCAAGCCTGTCTCCTGTCTATGGTTCTTTTGATATCTTTATTCCCTAACAGCTTTCCTCAGATGGAATTCACCTGTCATGCACTTTACCCGTTGTAATGTACAAGTCCACTTTTTTAAAAGTATATTCACAGGGTTGTGCAACAATCTCTGCTGTTGCCTTCTTCCACCATTACTGGTGACAGGTGGAGCCACCTCACACATGATTCCTGATCAAAAACTCTGTGGCTACATTCAAAAATCAAAGTCACATGTATTGGGGGAAAATTGACTACCACCAAGGCTAGGCCAAAGAAAAGAGATAGTTATACTAATGTTGCTCCTTCTCTTCCTTTTTTTGAGTTGGAGTCTTACTCTGTCACCCAGGCTAGAGTACAATGGCACACTCATGGTCACCCCAGCACCAATCTGCTGGGCTTCAGCGATCCTTCCACCTCAGCCTTCCAAGTAGCTGGAACCACAGGTGCGCACTACCATGCCTGGCTAATTTTCTAATTGATTGTAGAGACGAGGTCTTGCCAAATTGCCTGGGCTGGTCTTGAACCAGCAGGCTCAGGCAATCCACTCACTTCAGCCTCCCAAAGTGCTAGGAAAAAATAACCCCATTTAAAAAAATTACCATGTGCAGTTACCAGTCTACCTAATCACCAGAGCAGTAAAATCTTCAGATATTTTGCAAAAAAAAAAAAAAAAAAGTTTTTTAGCAAAACTGGACTCATCAGTAACATTTTATTTGCTCAACAAAGTGTAAATTCCCACATAGAATACACAAATGTATTCTTAAAAAAAATTTCATGCTTCCCTAGTTCTCTGATTCTTACAGATGTCATGAACCACTTTGGTGAAACGATTCCCTTCTCTTCCCACACACCTCTTTGCAATAGACCAAATTTCCCCCCTCCCCTCAATACCCCATCCCTGCTGGGGTCATTCAAGCCTCTACCAGAAGCTGCTTCTCAGATCCAAGTTTGAGTACCCTGGTCATCATGGACAGTTGCTTTAGAGCAAGTCAACATTAAAATCTAGGGAGGAGGGTTAAAGGGCACCATACTTCATGGCCAACCAAGGATCTGACAATGACTGCTGATGTCACAGATAAATGTCCTATGGACACCTACTGTCTCATTTCACACTCCACAACCCCCAGACAGACAGACACATGACTTGAAGTTTAATGGGTTTTACAAGAGCTGACCCTTTTTTAAAGAATCACATATAGCTTTGAAGAACACTTCCCTGACCCTCACATTTTTTAGTAGGACAGTACTCAACAAAACAGCCACAAGAGCCCAGCCAAGGTTCCTTCAGCCTGCTAATGAGAAGTCTCACTTTATAGGACCCTGGGAGGAGATTAAACCAGAAAGTGATTTAGGACATCCTCCCTGAATTGCCCTGGCTCCCTAGGCTTCATAACTCCACATTCTCAAAAAGGGTAGTTGGGGGCACAGAGTGGAGGCAGAGGTAGGAAACCATCATCAGGCAATAAAAACCACAGCCTTCATGAGCCATAAAGTGTTCTGTGTACCAACATAGTGCCCATGGGACCAGTGTCCTCTCTTCAACTTCCCCAATTTAGGGATCTCCAGGGATCCCCCAAAGGCCGCTCTGGAACCTGGAGGTGACTTTATCCCTGAAGAGATGGGCCTCTTCAGTTGATTTCTGAGTTTCTGTTTATCCTCCCCCAGCACTCAGGCCCAAAAGCAGCTCAACAGCAAAAAGAAGTCAGTTGGAGTGAGATGCATTTTTGTCATTCTTGGCATGTGTCAAAGTCATGTTGGAAAGAGAAATCTGGTCAATTTTTAGAGTTGTTGAAAGGCACTGAGTGACTGCACTAAAGATGTGTGTTGGTATACAAGAAATTAAAAAGGAGATGGTGTGCTTGAATCATTCTATACTCCTGCAGACATTAACCCCAAGAGGGTGAGGGCTAGGGAGGAGAGACAAGGTCAGGGGCTTGGGGTGCCACCCTACTGCCTGGTGGAGGAGATGACTGTTCCCCACACAAGCCTCAGTGGTGGCCACTGGCTTCTTTTCCTGTTCAGTCCTCTTACAATTCAGACTCCTCACAGTAACCAGAGTGATCTTTGGAAATGTGAATTCATCGTTGTCACTTCTGCTCTCCCAACCATTCATGGGCTCTCTCTCCTACTTAAGATAAAATCCAAACTCCTCACTGTGGCTGACAAGACCTTAGATGGCCCAGCACTATCCCAGCTTCTCCCTCTTCCTCAGCCACAATGTCCTTCTCTGTTCCTCAAGCACTTCTTCTTTATCCTGCCTGGATAACCTTGCACCCTGGTTTCTCTGCCTGGAATGTTCTTCTGACTCCTTCTCTCAATCAGATTCCTGTTCGGATGGCACCCAATTTACAGGACCCCTCCCATGGACCTCCGCCACTACCTCCTTGCTCCCCTTTTCTGTAATACTGATCATCATCTGATGCTTTCTGTTATTCTTTGTTTCACCTCCCCCTAGAACGGAAGCTTCAAGAGAATGAGGGGCTTGTCTCTGAGGCTCATGGCATGGACGATGAAAGTCTGACATGGACCAATGTTCCATCAATCCTAAAGAAGTGGGCCAATTAAGCAAGGAAAGAGGGGCCTATTTATTTATTTTACTTTTCTTTCAGGAGTGATTTTAAACTTACAGAAACACTGCAATAATAGTACATGGAACTCCCAAAAGTTCTTACTCTCATTCACCTGGTGTCAATATTTTACCCATTTTCTTTATCATTCTACTTATCTATATATATAATTTCTATCTATCTATCTATCATCTATTTACCTACCTACTTACCTACCTATCCATCCATCCATGTAGCCTGTCTATCCAACTATCATATTTATTCTATCTTAATCCATCTGTTTATCCATCTATCAGTCTATCTACCCATCATCTATCAATCATAAATCTATCTAATCTTTGTCATCTATTTATCATCTATCTACCTATTTATGTACCCATTTTATCTATCATATCTATTCTAATCTATCTATCCATCTACCTACCTAGCCATCCATCCATCCTATCTTCTCTATTCATCTAGATCTTATTTATTCTATGTTAATCTATCTATTATCCATCTATCCATCCATCAATCATCTATCTATAGCTATCAGTCATCTATCTTCTATCTACATATCTATATATCCATCCATCCATCTTACCTATCACATCAATTTCTTTCTATCATCTATCAGTCATCCATCTATCCATCCATCAATCATCTATCAATAGCTATCAGTCATCTATCTTCTATCTACCTATCTATATATCCATCCATCTTATCTATCACATCGATTCCTATCTACCATCTATCTATCAGCCATCCATCTATCCATTCATCCACCCATCTACCACTTTCTAGCACACTCTATATTTACTTATGTATATTTTTTGTTTATTGTTTGTCCTCACTACCACACCCTATCCTAGATAGCAACTCCATGAATATAGGGACTTTGCCTTTTTTTGTTCCTGGTCTTTATGCCCCAGAACACATGATGGGTGAACACATAGTAGATACTCAATAAATATATAGTGAATGAAGAAACATGTTTCTACACAACCTTGTGGAAAAGTGGACAACATAGGGAGGATACACATTTGGACTGTAAAAGTGTGATGAGCCAAGAATGCAGCTGAGGTCCTGAGACTAGAGAGTAGACAAGTTCACATCAATAACATCCTAATGGTATTATGATGATAAAAGACCATAAGGAAATGGAATAAATAGTCACAGAAGAAAAACAATATGGCCTGAAGTAAGCTCCACTGGGGGAAAGGTATAGGAAGGAGAAAGGTGAAGTCAGAAGAGTTACGATATATGAAGATTTACACTGAGACTGCAGGGATCATCAGGGCATAGTGCATGCTGACGTTACTCTTGTTTATTCTGGCAGAAGTCTGTGCCAGTAGCACAGAATGCAATGCACATCCATGTCATCCAGTATATCGGTATGTTCCTCCCATGGGCATCTCCACCTGGGAGGACTCTTGCAGGGGAAATGAAAGAGGTCTTAGTGACTATGTGCCTTGGCAGTTGGGAACAAAGCAACTGTTGATGCCTGCTGCTCTGTCACCCTCTTTGCCCTGCCATGGAGCAGAAACAATGTGGGATCAACAATGACCTTCTCAATAGTTGAAAAAGCTCAAGGTATTTCTAATAATTCAGCAATCGTGAGAGGGAAGAGCTTTAGAAATTCTCTTCCCATTGTATGAAACAGAACAGAACAAAGTGATCCAAGTACTTATAGCTAATATTATCAAATATTAAAAAATAAAATTAAAGAAATAAAAATAAATATAGGGAACAGTAAACCTTCATAAAATGGGCAAGTCGTGTCTCTTTCTTGGAGCAAAGTCTCCTTCTAATGAGTGTCTAAACAATACCTAATTATTGGCAGGATTTACTTTTCCTGGCTTTCCAAATAATCCATTCCTGTAAAACAAAGGAAACAAACTTTGTTTTGTACAAGACTTTAAAAAAAAGGAAAACTGAATGTGCTGAAGTTCTCCTTTTGCCCCTCTTGATTCAGCTCCCTATACCTCGTTTCCCTACTTTTTGCCCCAGGAGGCCGAACCTGGCTCCCTGATCCTCTGGCCTCCAGGTGGATTTGGTCAATGGCAAGAGACTAGAAGGTGGAAGGAGAATGGCCAGGGTACTTACTCCCCTAGGTATCTCCTGGCCCACACTCCTATGTAGTCCCCAGTGCCCACAACCCATAGTGTTGGAAGTCCATCTTCCTGCACTCCCTTAGGCACACGGTGGTAAAACTCCCTCACTACAGCTTCTCTGGGTGCTTCACCATTGGCTCTTAGCTCCTGCATTCTGCCCACATCTTGGTAAATTGACCCTTCGGGAAACTGGCCCTCATCACTCCTTTGAAGTACCATCTGTTGCTTCCCAGACCCTGGCTGCAGGAAGAATTCATGTGTCAAAGGGAACACCACTCTCAGAGGGAAACACAGGTTGAGTATCCCTGATTCAAAACTTCCAAACCCAAGATGCTCCAAAAACCTGAAACTTTTTGAGCCAGCATGAGGGCACAAGTGGAAAATTCCACACCTGACCTCATGTGACGGGTCGCAGACAAAACACAGTCAAAATTTCATTTCATGCAGAAATTATTTAAAATAGTATATAAAATGACCCTCAGGCTATGTGTATTAGGGATATATGAAACATAAAAGAATTGTATGTTTAGATTTGGGTCCCATCCCAGAGATAACTCATTATGTATATGCAAATATGAGGCCCTCCCCAAAAAACTCAGAATTATTATTTGGAGGGCAGGCCCCTTGTAGTACAGGCTTCCCCTACTAGGTAAGTGTCCTAGGAACCCACTGGCATCTGTGGAACAGCTAGCATTTTTGTGAGAGACTACATTTGACTTCAGTGAATTCTTTTTTTTTTTTTTTTTTTTGAGCTTCTTTCAAAGTATTTGCTCATTTCATGATGGGTGATTTATGAGTGCATCTGCCTACACTGCACTGTGTTCAGTAGTTTTTGACCAAAATGGGCACAACCCCATGCCCCACCCTCCCTAGTTATCTGATCTCATCCTGAGCGACGTTTTTTGTTTCCCGAGATGAAAAAAGTCCTCAAAGAGAAACATTTTGTCGATGTGAAAGAGACAAAACAAAAAACAGCAGAAACAATAAAAGGCATTCAAATTGACGAGTTCAAAAACTGTTTTGAGCAGCGGAAAAGCATCTCTATAGATGTGTTTCATTCAATGGAGAGTACTTTGAAGGTGACTGAAGTTTAAACATGTAAGAATAAATATACAATATTTTAAATAAATAAATTCCATTTTTGCAGGGAAGGTCCCCCTCGTATTCCCAAATCTGAAAATATCCTAAATCCAGAGCACTACTGATCCCAACCATTTTGGGTAAAGGATACCAGATCTGCATACCCTTGTGGCCCAGAGAGCCACCTCCTCTCCCATGGAGGTGGCCAGGAGGTAGCGGGGCACTGCAGAAAACCACCATCAACTCTGAGAACCCATGACAATACTCAGGACTGTGGTCTGGACTCCTTCATTCTTTATGGGGTGACCCTACTCTGACCTCAAGACTACCTGAAGTATTTTAGGAATGCAAGAAAATGACAAGCATGAGTAAGAATGCAATGGTATCATCTCAGGAAAGAAAAAAAAATCTCTATGCTCCATTCCCCTCCAGAAGCTGACATAACAGCAAAGCTATACTTCTGGAATGTCAACTGCCAGGGTGACAATTGAAAAGTGCAGATACCAAGAGGATTAACTCACTGAACAAAAGCCTGAGACATTTCCCAGGTTGGCATGTGTCACAATATTAATCCAAATTTCATATTGTGTTAAACTCTTTGGGAGAAATAAGATAATTGACTTATCCCCACTTCCAGCTGTATAATTGATATTCTATAGACAGAGCCTACAAAAATCTCATTAATGAAGCAATGACTTGATTTGCTCTGATTACACGGATGGGTAAAGATGTCAGATCATTATGGTGTGGAGTCAGGAAGGGGAATGAACTGCATGACCTGGGCTGTGGAGCCCAGCAAACCTCGAGAGCTGCACAAACCCAGGGGTCATGGGATTGAGGCATCACTTAGTGCCACCCTGAGAAACACGCTTTCTTAAAATCGGAACATCCCATTCCTCTTGTAGAGCAGTAAAAATGCCATGTGGTAAATGCCAAAAGGTTTAGAACTTAGACATGGTAATATGTGCATGATCCAATCTCACTGCAGGTAAGAAAAATACTAAACTCAAAAATGGTTGCAAACTGATGTGGGTGGAGTTTTAGCACCAAGGAAAGCAGCATTCTGGCTAATTTCCCTTCTCTAATGAGGGGAAAGGGTCACTGAATTTGCCCTCCGACATCCATTTGTGACTTATCATCCACCACAGCAAGCAGCCAGGAGATTTCAAACAACTGAAATGAGAGGAATTATGTAACAACTTGGGAAGGGCCCTTTTCATTCTGAAGTGTTTCGAGGCCAGATCATAGCAGCTACCAAACATGTTCAATCATCATGACTGGTGTTTTCTGTGTGTGATCTCACTTGCCTCCTAACGACCTTGTGAGGAAGGTATTCTTCTTGTCTGTGACAGACTAGAAAGCAAATATTCTTAATTTAGTAGACTTTTTTGAAATGCTAATGATGGTGTTGATGATAATAACATCAATTAAATGGTTTGCAGAGCTACAAAAAAAAATTCTCTAAACTGAGCTGTGGAAAGGAGCAATTTTTCCAGCTAAAGCAAATTCCTCTGTCATCTCAGCAAAGAAAGCCCCAGCTTTTAGCTTCCCTCATGGGTCGGTGCTGTTCCCCAGCACCTCTCTGATGGAAGGTTCCTTACAATGTGTAAATGGTAGCACAAGTTCCTCTTAGGTCTCAACCTTTCACATTAACCTCCTGGTGAACCTGCTGGATTGCAAATTCACAAGGAAAAAACTGACAGTGAGAACATCCCAGACAGCAGGTTGATGATGTGCCGGGTGGAGGATTATCTGAATGTGCAGGGTCTAAGCTGACTGACTCTGCAAAGCCTTATTCCATTGGTTCTTGAGGTACCCTTACATGGAAGAATATCTTAAGTATGATAAGGAATGATCAACTTTGCCAGAAACAACAACCCTAGGTGAAACCTCTGGGTCTCAGAAAAAGTCTGGAACATTTTAGGGCTGGTCCATCCAAAAGTGTATGTGGCATTGACCAGTTTGTCCTCTAACCCCCAAATAGCATAAGTAGAGTTGAACTTTTTTCCAGGTCACTCTTCTTTTAAGGCTCTCTTCTCAATACTTTTAAAACTTAAAGAATAAAGATCATATTTTTCCTCAAGGGACAATGTCTTCATCAAAAATGGGTTCCTTCTTGCCCCATTGTCTTTGTGTCTCACTGTCTTCCTGTCTGCTCCATCTGATGAGGAGAGTTCATCCTGACCAGCTCACAGAAGGGCTTAGCCACAGGCACTGGGTTTGCTGCATTCCAGGAGCTCATGACTGCCAGCCTGAGGTCTGGCATTTGTATGACATCTCGTGTGTGTGCTGAGTAGACACAAGGGAATACCATGTTTTTAAGGCCATTACTCAATAATCACAAGAAAGACTGCTATACTTTCACTGGATCTCACAGAAAAGGTAGATGCAGGTTAGAGGGAAATCCCAGGTCTTTGAAAGTCAAACATACTCCAGAAGGAAAAGGTGAGTGGGTGGGGTGAGTTTGAAAAGATTATTAGAAACATGCTAGTTTATATGGGCTCTCATGGCCAAAACCGGGACAATTTGAGCATCAAAAAGAATAATGATGGCAATGGAATGAAGGAAAAAGGAAGACAGAAAGACAGAGATGAAGAGAGAAGGAGAAGGAAGGGAGAAAGAGAGGAAGGGAGGGAGGGAGGAAGGAAGGAGGAAGAAAAGAAGGAAGGCAGGAAGGGAGAAAGGGAGAAAGGGAGGGAGGGAGGGAGGAAGGGAGGGAGGAAAGAAGGGAAAGAGAAAAGAAAAAAAGAAAGAAGGAAGGAGGAAGGCAGAAAGGAAAGAAGGAAAGGGAGGGAGGAAGGAGGGAAGGAAGAAAGAATCCATGCACCCACCATGATACTAAAAAGAGGTGGTAATTTTAGAGAGCAATGCCAGCTAATGCAGAAGAAATAACAGAATAGGAAAATTTCCATTTTGTAAGCCCCACTGTAATAACCATTCTGGGTGAGCCTGATCCAAGGGGAAAGGTCATTGGGAAGCAGGAGAGTATTACACAGACAAAGTATCAACCTGATGGATGCTCCAAAACCAAGTGCTCAGATAACAAATACAAGACACCCTGACATTGTGTGGCTCTGCATGTCATTTGATGCACTGGGAGGGTACCACCCCCGATGCCACAGACATTCCGCCTAATAAAGGAGAGGCAACCAGACAAATCCGGAGCGTGGGCATCCTACAAGGTAACAGGCCTGAACGCATCGAAATGTCAATGGCAGGAAAGACTAAAACGGCACTGCAGGAACGTAACTATGTACACGGCATTTTTAAGATGCAGGCATATGCAATGTGGGAACCTTGACTAGATTCTAGATTTAAAAAGAAAACCAGAAGACTTTTGGGGACAATTGGGAGTAATACGAATATGCTTTGTATTTATTTAACATCTTGGAAGGTAACTATACCAACCTTTACAGCATCTTTTATCTACTGTTACTTGGCATACACTTTAAATTATTTTAACTCCATTTGAATGTAACTGACGTCTTAAAGACTTAAGGAATGAGATAATCTTAAGATGATCTGTATTGATTTCTGGATGATCTGAGGTAGAAGCAACTTTTAATTTTTCTAGATTTTCCAAGATTGAAATATGTGTATACAGGGGTGCCTGAAAAAATGTATAAACATTTTAAGTATGACATTTGCCCAAAATGTGACGTTAGTCAAAAGAATGCAAGCATCACCATGTGGCGGGCAGGACAAAGAAAATGGCGCAAGCACAGTTGAACAAATGTCATACTACACATTGCTAGCAGAATTTAATTCACTTAGCAGGAGCTTCTCTAAATTCCCTTTTCCCCCTTCACACAGTTCCAGAGTCTTCACCAACTCATTCCTTCCCCTGCCCATCACTTCTTAGTGCCAAGCACAGCACTCAGTGCATGCCAGTGACTTGGTGAATGCTTATTCAATAAATTAGCAATATTTGGGCACGCTTCCAATACTCAGGTCTTAATTTGATAAAAAGCCTCATTTGTATTATTTTAAATGTTTTTGAGGTGACTTTTCTATGTCTTGAGAGTGATTTGGCTTGAGAGTGATTTGGCATGTGTTTATGGATAGGAACACAATCCTTGTGTCTCTAGATCAGACTGAAGTATTTAGAGCACAAGGGTTGTGATGTCTGTCTGCAAGCTACTTTCAAATGACTTCACAAAAAAACAAGTAAATTATATATATATATATATATATATATATATATATATATATACACACACACACTACATATATACACACACACACATACACACAGTCAGCCTTCATATATGGAGGTTCTGTATCCACATAAAGGGCCAACTGAATGTAGGCAAGACACGCATACACATGCGTATACATACACATATATTCAATATCCATATGTAAGTGTATACAGGGGTGCCAAAGGAGTATATACACATTTTTAGTATGATGCTCACTTAAAAGATGGTGTTAATCAAATGAATGCTAGAGGCACCATGCAACAGGCAAGACAGTCAAAGAAAATGGTGCAGAGTTGACCAAATGTCACACTACACATTGCTACCATAATTCAATTCAACTTTGAAGAATAATTACCTAGATCACATCTCTCAGAATGTGTATACCTTTTTTTTTGGCACCCTGGTATATGCACACACATATGCATGTATCCAGCTGGCATTCTATATTCATGATTCTACATTTGTATATACACACAATGCACACATATATACATATACATACATGAATATGTATAGTCGATGCTTGTATGTGTGTGTATGCTCACACATTTATATATAAGAGGGGGACCCAAAAAGTACAGAATTTATTTATAAACAATTGTGTGTTTATTCTTACATGTTTAAACTTCAGTCCCTTCAAAGTACTCTCCGTTTGATGCAATACACCTGTTGAGACACTTTTTCCACTTTTTCCAATGCTTTTGAACTTGTCAATGTTTAATCCTTTCAGTGCTTCTGCCGATTTTTGTTTCACCTCTTCCACATTGGCAAAACGTTTTTCTTTGAGGACTTTTTTCATTGAGGAAACAAAAAAAGGTGGCTTGGGCATAAGATTGTGTGAATAGGGAGGTGGAGGACAAGGATCCTGCAATTTTGGTCAAAAGTTGCTGAACACCCAGCATGGTGTGGGCAAGTGTGCTTATAAATCACGTTAAAACAATCTTCAAAAATAATTAACTGAAGCCAAATTCAGCTTCTCACAACAACACTAGCTGGTACACTGATGCCTATGGATTCCTAGAGCACTTACCTAGCAGAGGATGCCTGTACTACAGGGGTCCCACCCTCCAAAAAATAATTCTGTTTTTTGGTAGTATATACGCACACACGTACATATGAGGGTACCCTCGTATATATAGCTGATTGTATATAAATAGATAGATAGAGAAATACACACTCATATATATAGCTGACTGTGTGTGTGTGTGTTTGTGTGTGTGTGTGTGTTTGTGTGTGTGTGGTCAGTTTTCTATATCTGTGGATTCCACATCTACAAATTCAATCAATCTCAGATTGAAAAATATTTTTAAAAACTACATCTGTATTGAACATGTACAGACTCTTTTTCTTGTCATCATTCCCTAACAATGCAATATAACAACTATTTGCATAGTATTTACATTGTAATAGGTATTACAAGTAATCTACAGATGAGTTAAAGTATATGGGAGGATTATGTCAGGAATTTGAGCACCCTCGGATTTTGGCACCTGAGGGGGTCCTGGAACAGTCCCCTGTGGATTACTGAATATCAGTAATGTATGTGCAACACAATGTAACACACACATGCATGTATACATAGCACATTACAGAGACAGAGAGATCAAGCAGATATGATCAAGCCTCTGCACAGGATGTGAATACAAAACAGAAACGCACTGCGTCCAGGAGGCCAGCACACCCCATGCAGTATGACCACAACGAAGGACATCATCTATCCCAGAAAAATGAGCAGATGTCCAAACCTAAGAGCTCCAGAACAGCAATTCAGCAACAATCTCCTAAATGAGGTGGAAATAATCTTTTAAGTTCCACTCAGGCATTCCCTCATGTTAATTTCATAACTTGGCCTTTATGATGTTAGTAAATTATCATATTTCGAGTGAAACAAAAACACATGCATGCCATGTTTCCAAACGACAGTGCCTGGCCAGTCTGCACCCATCAGAAAACAAAGTCACGAAATGGCCACAGTGCAGGACAAGGGACATCAGCGCTTCTTGGGCTCAGGTTTTATTTAAACACATTTGGCTCCAGGTGCAGCCCTGACATGCCAGCAGATTTAAGCAAACATAATTAGAGGTGAGCAGGCGGCGTGGGCCCAGCTTTTCCAATCCGTGCCGCAGCTGCCCAGGAGTAAGGTTGGGCCAGAAGTTCCCTGGGAGTTTGTAGGAGGAAGCTCTGGCAATTTCCCCCCAGCTCAGGGAGGAGCCGCCAGCCCTTTGACAAACTCAGAGCACCCATTCTTTGGGTGCAAGGAACTCATGTCCCATTATCAAATGGGTACAGGTCAGCAGTGTGTGCCAGTATGAAGGTATCAGTTGTTAACATACCACTTGGAAAATAACTGTCCTCCAGAGCCCCCTCCTGTGCTTTCCTGTCCCTACCCCAGCCCCGATCCCTCATTACTACCTCCCCATGACATATTAACTACAAGAGCCAAAATCTCACTCCATCCAACCCTGTGCCAATCACTCTGTCTTTGTTGAATATTTTAAGCAGCACTCAGTCTCCCAGACTCTGGCATTTGCAGGGCAAGGAGCCTATTTTACCCATTTCTGCATTCCAGCATGTTTCACAGAGCCTCACCCTTAGGAACCTGCTAGATGCCTTCAAAAGCATCCACCCAGGAACCAGAGGGGCCCAGGAGGTGGGAACATGTCCAACTGCCTGCGCTTGGGCCACACCTGGGTTTCAGGGGCAGGGCTAAAAACAGCAACAGGCCTGAGGCACCAGGTTCTTTATCAGGCAGTCCTGCTGGAGATGCTCACTTGACAGACACTTTAAAAATAAACACACACACATACATTTATGGAGCAAAAAAATTAAGCCTGCCCTGTCCCTACTGGTGTCTCCCACAACATACTCAAGGGACCTCAGAGTCCATGGTTCCTTCAGATCCCCTTTGATATTCTATTTCTACTTTTCTAAAGGAAGCCGAGCTTCACCCTTGAACATGTGCTGTAAAGTCTAGGGTGGGAAGAACAGCAGTGCAGTGAACTCATGGACCAGAAGGAAGAAGTATGTGCTCTCCATTAGGACGTGAGGGAGCTCTTACATCTCTGAGATGGGGATTCTTTTCTAACTCTCCTCTGAGGTCTGGAAAATACTGGAAAAAAGGAGGGGAGATATGTGGAAGAAGAGTGGCTGTCTTGAAAGGTGACTGTCATTTGGACTGAGACACTATTCAGCAGGGAACTAGATAGAGCACTTTTTGTTTTAAAGAGTTGTGGGGTATAAGTGAGGATTTACCACAAAAGTAAGTTGCGTGCAGGTGGAATTTGGCCTTCTAGCTGGACCTCTCTCCCCCGGTAGTGGACCAGGTATCCAGAGTGTTGCCATATGCCCCCCTCCCTCCAGCAAGAAATATCCATCTTAAATATATACTCACCCAACACAGGAACACCCAGCTTTATAAAGCACTTGCTATGTAAGTGAAGAGAGAACATAGATACCCATACAAACATAGTCGGAGACTTTAATACCCTGCTAGACAGGATATTTTTTTCCCCTTGTGGGTGGTTTGTAACCCTTCTAGTGGCTGAAGGGAGGGGCTCTGGGGACAGGTCGGCCCCACGCCATCACTCTCCAACCCTGAAGTAGGTCCCATGGTTCCTTGGGCTGCCTTTTCTGCTAAAGCCAAGGGTCTCAGGTGCACAACAGTTATTCCCACCCCATACCTGTCCTCCTTCCTGCAGAGAGACCAGGATGAGGGATGGCGAAGAGACATCTGCATGGTTGAGGAACACTTATGGTGTCTCCCATATTGGATTTTATTTCTGGTAGAAACAGTAGCTAAGTCTCAGGAAATAGGACAAGGGGAGCTCATTTGGCTTTTCTGGAAAAGTTGTGAACATCAACACTGGGGGTGGGGAAATGGCACAGCCTTCTCAGGCAGGGATGCCAGTGTCTTCCCCTGGTTCTGGGTTCACTCTGGTTGTCTCTGGCTCTGCTCATCGCACCTTCCCTATGTCCGTCACTGCCTGTCTGCATAAAGGATGTAAGTAACCATCTTGGCTTCAGATGCCACCCAACAGACTCCAATATTCCGTGCAAGCAACTAATTTGGAGGTGAAGACAGAGAAAGAAGGAACTAAGGCAGGGGCAAGCAGCCCATAACACTATGCATTATCCAGCAGATAGACTCTGTGGCCCTCTGGAATGCATTCCTACTGGACAACTCTAGGAGACAGTGTAGATGTGGGTCTCAGAGCCATCTAGCCCGAGGGTGAGGGAGCCTGGGTATTTATATACCACCACTCATCAGCTGCTGGTTGAGCATTATTGCAGGGGTCGGCAGTCTCTGACACGTCACCTGCCACACACAGAGCAACGTGGACTCTGGCCTCCAGAGAAAGACTTCTGGCAAAGAAATGCAGGGATGAGCAGCAGGAATTCAACTAGTGTGCACTGCTGTGCTGAGAGTGAAAAGCCCTGGGCAGGTGGGGGTAGAGTCTCTGCTTCCTGAAAGACACAGTACTTACGCCGCTGGCTAGAATGCCCGAGGTCACCTCTATGTAAAAGGATTTACACTCCTGGGAGAAAGGTTTCCTGCCAACACAAGGCATGATCACTCACCCAGAAGAGTAATCCTATTTCCTGATTGGAAGAGGAGATCTGGGGAAGGAAGAATGAAAGAGACTCTCCCCCTGAAAGGTGTGTGTCTGTGTACCTGTCTATAGCAGCTCAGCCCACCATGGAAACCTTCCTTGCCAACTCTCTAAACAGAGACCTCATGACTGGGGAGAGAATCTATGTTACCATTTGGGGTCACAGGAGTGAGGGAGTGGCCTGGGAGGGAGCGGCCCACAGGCCTGGCCACAGCTGCTTTGTCCCAAAGCACTCTTTCCCCTTTTGCCTCTTTCTTGGGAATGCAGCGGGTCACAGGGGAGCCATCGTGTGCACAGAGTGGAAACGAAAGCTTGGCTTAGCGGCTGAGCAGAAGCAGGTCAGTGTGATTCTGAGCCCCTTGAATGTGCGTGACTGCAACCACCCAGCAGCTCACTTGAACATCCAGGAGACTCCAATTTTTTCAAATGTTTCGAAGAGTTAACTGGGAACACGTAAAGAAGTCTGTATCCCCACAGAGACCTTGAGATCAGTCCCACTTTCTCCTCAGCAAAGTCCTCCTCTGCTCAGCTGACCTCCCTGCAGGCAACTTGGCCTCCACCCTCCTCCTCTCCCACCCAGACCAGTCAAAATGGCTTTGCTCCTGGCTGATTTACAGCACCCACTGTACTCCCTCAATCCCAGAATTTTTCAACTGCTGGACATTTCCAAGATTGGATTTCTTTTTATTGGACTGATTTATTAGCCATAGCTCAGATGAAACAGAGAAATCCTGCCCTGTCAAGGGGACAGTAGCAATTGCCTGCTTGAGGAGCAAAGGCGCAGTTCCCCCAGACAACTGTCTCCAAGGGGGCTACAGACACATACCCTTCCTGGGCTTGTTTTGTCGAGCCTGTAGACATACTTACCCCCAAGCTGCTGCTGGGCCTTTATGTCATCCCCTCTACAGTCCCACAGCAAGCGCAAGAGGGCATTTCTCACTCACCTCCCGACACACTGGTACTTTCCAAGAATAGATGACCCCCGTCTTATGATGGTTCAATGTATGATTCCTCAACTGTGAGATGGTGCAGAAGCTTTAGGCATTTTGGGTAAACCACCCCTCAGTTTTTGAATTTTGATATTTTCCTGGGATGAAGATATATGGATCGCCCCTATCTTTCTCACACTCTCCCTCTTTCTCTCGGTCTCTGTCTCTCCCATCTCTCTCTCTCTCTCTCTCTCCCTCTCTCTCTCAGTCTGTCTCTCTGTCTCTCCCCACCCCATCTCTCTTTCTCCCTCCCTTTTTCTTGTGGTGTCTCTCTTGAAGTCTCTCTCTCTTTCTCTCTCTCTTGCTCTGACTCTATCTCTGTCTCTGTTTATCTCTCTTGGTCTCTGTCTCTCTCTCCCCTCCTCCCTCCATCTCTGTCTCTCTCTCTCTCCCCTCATCTCTCTCTCTCTTTCTCTCTCAGTCTCTGTCTATCTGTTTGTCTGTCTCTCTCTCTCTCCCTATCCTTCTCTGTGTGTCTCTGTCTCTGTCATTCCCCCTCCTGCCCTCTGTCTCTCTCTCTCTGTCTCTGTCTGTCTTTCTCCCTCTCCCATTTCTTTCTCCCTCTCCCATTTCTCTCTCTCTCCCTTTGTCTCTCTCTCCCTCTGTCTCTGTCTCTCTCCTCTCCCTCCCATCTCTCTTTCAGTCTCTGTCTCTGACTCTCTCTGATTTCTCTCTCTCTCTCTCTCTTTCTCTCAACTGGGTAGCTCCCAGCCAGTGATGCAATCACGAGAGTAAACAACCGGCACTGCACTTTACACTGGACTGTACTCCATAGATTACATGAGATCTCCAACACTTTAGCATAAAATAGGCTTGTGTTAGGTGATGTCGCCCAACTATAGGCTAATATAAGTGCCCTGAGCACGTTTAAGGCAGGCTAGGCTAAGCTGTGATGTTCACTTGATTAGGTGTATTCAACACCTTTTTGACTTAGGATATTTTCAACTGAGCATGGGTTTATTAGGATGTCACCCTGCTGTAAATCAAGGAGCATTTGTGCTTATGTGCATGAGTGAACAAAAGAACTTCAAAACCTGATTACCGTGCTGTGATTCTCCAATACCAGCAGAGCCACTGAATCCACACAGATCATCCAAGTCACCAGCACATGTGTTCTTGATCATGAACCAAGCAAGACAGTGCACCATCCCATGTAGTTTCCATGATCCCAGCCCGGTGGGAAAGGCACCAGGACTTTATAGAATCCATGAGGTCAAGGGGTCTGCCCCCAGCCATATAACCCACTTAGGGTGGGACCTTAACCCTAAAATTTCAGCACAAATTGGGTCTCTTTCCAGAGCACTCCACTCCATTCCTATTTAGTACCGGATGGAAAATCCCTCAGATATATACCACCTCCTCTCCACCTGAGTGGGGTGGGGTCTCTGAAGCCCCAGCTCTATCTCCTACTCCTCACAGCATCATGATCTGAAAGACACACCCTGGGGCTAATGCCAGGCTGAAGGACACAGCCTCTTTTTCCCATTTCCCATTGAAAGTATCCCTAGACTGGAGAAAGAGAGGGAGAACCGACCTTCCCAGCACAGAGGAAACCAGCCCATCCCGTGTTAACTATATAAACAGGTATGGGTGCGAGCTAGGTGGGTCTAAGCACAGCCACATCAAGCACCCTTCCCCTGCAAAAACAGCAAAAACAAAGCAGAAGATCTCTTAGAGCTGGAGCAGAATGTGGGTGCCCCAGAAGTGGATAACTTAATGGCTGGCAGGTCTGCCCTGCAACCTAGATCAAAGCAAATTTCTTCTTCAGCACTTTCAAACGTGGCCTTCGACCGAATGCCAAGACATGCATTGAATGCTTTTAGATGACAGGGCGATACTATAATCCTGTGCACTGCAGACACCACGTGTAAATCACACATCTGAAACGTCCAGCCTCCTGCCCACAGTCAGCAGCTCGTGTCCAGACACCCCAGCAGGCCAAGGCCCCAAGCACCGAGGTGTGTCAGGACAAGCCTCTGCTGATGTTCCTGGAAGGCTGTGAGAATGAACGGGCAGGCGGCGGGCCAGTGTGGCAGGAGTTCCAGGCTGCTTGCGTGGCTGAGAACCTTCCGTGGCAACTGCCTTCGTCCTACAGATGAGAACAACCCCACTCCTGAGTGAGCACCCCCAAGTGTCCAGAACACCAATAAGGATGATTTACAATAGAATCAGGTGACTGGAACAGAACTCATCTTTTATTCCACATTTTCTCCAAAAGATTGGACCATGGAAGGATATCAGGGTCCTGGATCTTGCTGCAAAACCATACACAAATTTGGGGACAGATAACTTTCTTTTCTTTTTTAAGTCAGGGTCTCACTCTGTCACCCAGGTTGAAGTGAAGTGGCATGAGCACAGCTCACTGCAACCTCGATCTCCTGGGCTCAGGCAATCCTTCCACCTCAGCAACCCGAGTAGCAGGGACTACAGGTATGTACCATCATACCTGGCTAATTTTTTAAAAACCACTTTTGTAGAGATAAGTCTCATTATGTCCCCCAGACTGCTCTTAAACTCCTAGACTCAAGCAATTCTTTTGCCTCAGCCCCCAAAGTACTGGGATTACAAGCGTGAACCACCACTCACTGCCAGGACAGAGAATTTTCAAAGGCAAAAGCTTCAATTGCTTATCAGCAGTACTCAGTTTGATAAACATGAACTGGACAAATGACCAGAATGACTGGTCTACAAATTTCACCAGGGGTATTTACAGCATGGGTTTTCCTTCTCATACCCCAGCACTCAAAGTTATGCAGTTCAGCTCATGTGTCTGCATTGCCCTCTCCCTCTGCCCATCCTTTAAAGTGTATCATCTCCTCCTGGGGTGGGGTTGGGCAGGTAGCACAACTGGTTTCTAAAGCCCCAGGGATTGAACTTGTCAGCCTGGCACCTCCCTCTTACTAGCTCAAACAGGGCAGAAGAATAGCTTCGAGCACAAGAGAAACTCGCCCTATGTCGCAGTGATCCCAGGACCAACTCTGAAGGCAGAAGCAGTTGTCTACACGGAATCATCAGACAGAACACCATCGCTGGGGTAGATGTAGTGCCTCAGATTCTCAGTTAAGGCTCAAAATCTAACTTGCTAAGTCAGCTAAGACAAGAAAGACCTAGGAGAAGCAAGTTCAGGCCGCAGAGCTGAAATGGGCCACCGGCCCCGGATGTGGCTGGATTCCATACTAGCTCAGTTTCCTGGGCCCTGTTCAGCCGCTCAGGTGCAGAACCTGGAGCAAGCAGGAGGAGCCAGTCAACCCTCTCTTCCTCGGAAGGTTCTGGTTTAATTCCAAATCTGAAACATGCTGTTTCACTTTCTCTCCCTTCTCCAGATAGAAATGACAATAGCAAAGCAAGTGAAAAGGAGGATCACATGAAAATATGGGAGAGCATTTCTTTTTGAGTCAGAGTCTCACTCCACCACCCAGGCTGGAATGCAGTGACACCATCACGGCTCACCACAGCCTCGACCTCCTGGGCTCAGGCAATCCTTCTGCCTCAGCCTCCTGAGTAGCTGGGACTACAGGCATACACTACCATGTGGGAATACATTTTTTATTTTTTGTAGGGATGAGGACTCGCTTTGTTGCCCAGGCTGGCCTCAAATTTTTGGTCTCAAGAAATTCTCCTGGCTCAGCCTCCCAGTGTGCTGGGATTACAGGCATACACACAACACTCAGCTATTTTTTTTTTTTTTTGGAGATGAGGTCTAGCTGTGTGATTCCTGAGGTCTGAAACTGTCTCCAAGCCTTCCCACCACCAGGAGAATTCTGGGACCAGCACAAACGCTCAGGGAGTGTCAGCTCAGTGTGGGTCTGTGGACTGAAGCCTACTGCCGTCACCACCTTGTGCCCATCCTGATTCCCTGAGTGTGGCCTTGGAGTGACCCACCATATGGGGAGAGCCCACCAGTGGGGGGACTTTGCTGGCCAAAAGCTGCCAGTTATAGGCTTGGGACTGTCTATCAGCCTGATCCTTGGACTGGAGTTTAGGTTCCTCCCCAAATCCTCACAAATCTGTAAACCTGTGACCAACTAAAACTGGAGCTCCTGTGCCCCTCCCCCTGCCCCCACCTGGCCCCACCAAACTCTATTTCTCCAAGGGAGAAAGGAAGGGAGAAAGGGAGGGAAGGAAGAAAGGAAGAAGGAAGGGAGCAAGGTAGAGAGAGGGAAGGAGGGAGGGAAGAAGGGAGAGAAGGAAGGAAGAAAGGGAGGAGAAAAGGAAGGAGGGAAGGAAGAGATGGAAAAAGGAAGGGAGGGAGGGAAGAGGGAAGGAAAGAAGGAAGGGAAGGAGGGAAGGAGGGAAAGAGGGAGAAAAGAAGGCAGGAGAAAAAGAGGAAAGGGAGAAGAAAGAGGAAGGGAAGGAGGGGGAAGAGAGAGAGAGGGAGAGAAGGAAGGAACCAGGGAAGGAAGGAAGGAGAAAAGAAGGGAAGGTGGGAGAGAGGGAGGGAACACAGAGGGAAAGAAAAAGAAAAGCTTTCCAAGAGACTCCAGGAAAACAAGTACACACAACTTAGAGTGAGCTCACAAAAGGCCCATTCCCAGATTTAAAGAAGGCTGGCTGTCCTCGGAGCTTGCGTTCTGAACTTTGCCCGGAAAAGCTGAACATGACTCAAGAAACAGGTAGTGCAAGAAGAGGGGACCATGTCCATACACAACATCTAGAAAGCCTGACTCCAGCGAGGTTATGTAAGAGCAAGACGCAGCACTGGGCTCTGTTTATCCTCCTACTGCCCCAGGCGATTGCGACACAGACAGCGGCTGTCTCAAGAGAGGTTCGGCGAGCTGCCGACATCCACGAGGAGGAACAGTGGCCAGGGCAGCAAGTTTCCTCCCAGGTAGCCTCAGGTCTGTCCTGGAGCTGCCCAGGCCTTCCAGGGACCTGGTCGGGACCTGAGAGAGACAGCTCTCACAGAATTCCTGCTCCCAATCTCACTCCTCATTTCTCAAGCTCTCATGCAGAGACTTATTGAGTTTCATTTCTTATACCCGGTTGAACAAAGGAAGAGAGAATTACTATTTGCTGAACATACACTAGCCTAGCTCTGCTCAAAGTCTATGTGTACATGATCACCTGGGAACTTGAAATCCACATACAGACTCAGTGGGACCAGGCAGGGCCTGAGCCTCTGAACGTGGGGACAATCTCCCAGCCACGCCCATGCCTCGGTCCTGGTACTGCCCTGGAATAGCAGGAATTTAGAAAGTGACAGAAGCCAGAAGGGGTAATGTGAAAGCAAGGGTCGATCTGGTCAAGAACACGAAAAAGTAGTGATTAGATGCCACAACACCTAGACAAGATGGCCAGGAGGTAGAACCAGCTCCTCCACAGACAAACAGGCCGGGTGCCACCTCCCAGGGCAACCTCTTTGTCCAGTCTGGCCCTGCTCAGGCCCTCAGGTCCTGCTCAAGTCTCCTTGATGTGCAGGGGAAGGACTTGGTTAGGTAGGACGTCGATAGCAGAGAAAGCATGAGACTCTGCCACCCTGTCTTGGCTGATGGCCCAGAATCGCTCCCAGGACACACATTTATGGAGGTCCAGACTGGATATCCAGCTCTCCCAGGGGAAGAAGGAGTTCCTCGTCTTCATGTCCCCCACATGATGATTTTGTGTCTGGTATGTGGATGGCTAAGCAATGAACAGTGAAACGCTATCTCAAATTAACCCACCACCCAGAGAAGGATGCAGTCAAAAGTTCCAACTCTTCTTTCGGATGCCACTTCTGGAGATGCTTAGAACCATACACCCAGGGTTCTAAGGCCCTGACGACCCAAAGCTGGCATGTTGTTCTCTCTCCCAGAGAGGAGAGAAAAAAAGAAACTTTATTTTTTAATTTTTTTAATCAATATTTTTATTATGATATTGTGGGGTACAGTTAAGGGTTAGCTATACAAATATGCTTTGTTCAGGCACCCTTGTTGATAAGAGGTGTCTCCCCATCCCCAGACAGATATTTACTACCATTAATCCCATCTCCCTTCCTCTTCCCTCCCCATAGTTTCCCACCACTGTCAGTCATTTTCTTATAGTATTATGTTGGATGTTCAAGGTCCGCTATATGAGTGAGAACATGTGATACTCAGATCTTTGTTTCTGTGAGAGATCACTCAGTATTATAGACTCTAGTTCTATCCAGGTTGCTGAGAAATTCATGATTTTGTTCTAAAAAAGAAACTTTAGACCAGTGCTTTCCGAAATTCAGTGCACATAGGAACCCTTTGAGAGCTCATGAATATGCAGATTCAGATTCCTATAGGTGTGGGCATCACATTTCTAGCATCACATTCCCAGGAGATGCTGCTGAGCTGGTCCCTGGACCACCCTGAGTAGCAGAAGGTGAGAGAAAGTACCACCACCTGGTCAGGCCCTTAATACACATTAGTTAATAGCCTAGCAACACTATCAGGTCACGCCCAGATCTTTCACCTGACAGACGGGAAGCCTAGTTTCAGTGAAATTAGGAAACTCAATCTAAGTTCTGCAGACAGAAAATGGGAGGGAAGTCTGCTCTGAGACCAAAGTGTGTGTTCTTTCCATAGACTCTGCTATCAGGCTGCAACCTTAGAAGACCAGAGGGTGTGAACATTTTAAAGACAGACCTAGGAAGTAGTAGAAGTGACAGTGGCCAAAAAAAGGGCCCTGGTCTGTGTTATAAGATGGAACAATGACATAGGTCCCCAACAAAACCATGGCTTCAATTCATCATGAGAAAGTTCAATCCACATTCAGCGTACTGTGACTCAGAGGCAAGAATGTATCGGATTTACTTCAGGAAGATATCAATCAAATGCTTATCACTTTTTAAAATGACCTGGCATTTGAAGAGATGTTTCATTTAGTTCATTCAACAGATATCTGTTGAGTTCCTAGATGTGCGAGGAGCTGTACTCTCAGCAGCCACTTAGGCAGAAACAATTTATCCGTGATGCCAGATAAATGAGGTACTTAAGTCATAATACAGGCTCCCTAACAATGAAATAAAGCCCCTCCTGCAACCCCGAATAAAGTATTTCTCCATCCTGAGTTGCAAATGACACAGTTGATTTCAGACACTTTAATAAAAAATAGCTCAATAAAGATTTGCGGAGTGCATCAAGTATAAATTCCATCCTGATAAGCTCTCAGACAAGCACACAGCATGTGAACAGAGAGCTTGGCCTGAGTCAGCTCTCCAGCACCTGCTATCAGAAGACACCACAGATGTCACCTCCTGCCAGCTGGTGACCTGGGGACTGCAAAGGTAAACCCAGGAGTTGAATTTCTGGACACTCCAAGCAAAATGCCTAACAAAATAAAAGTCACTTCGGTCTGTCGCAATTTTTAAATGAAGCCACTCGTGGTCTAAGTAAAAGCTTTCTTTTTGCAAGGGTGATTTGAGCAATCTTTACAGCTGTGGAGTTGAAGAAACTAAAAGTCAAGAGGTTGGTAACATCAAGGATGACCAATAAACCTCTAAAGAGACCTTTGTCCTCTCAAAGCATTTTTTTATGGGTCCATTAGAAAGTCTCATGGTATTGAAGCAAAATTATGAATATGATGTGTACTCAATTTAAACAATGGCCAGATTGAAGGGGAAAAGAACGCGCCTGGTTCAACCTTTCTCATCCATTCCCAAGGGTCCTCTGTGGAAGGGACCTCTATGTCATGTGTCAGGTAGACATTAGGTCAAGTATGGTACATCAAGATGGCATTTCATTTTCAAAAATTCTTTGTTTCCATTAAGGTAAGGCCCTCCACAAGAGGCAAATATTTCTGTGTAAGATAAGCCCCAAGAAAAATGCAAATATTCCCGTGTTGAGTTAGACTAAGTAAAGCAGTGTCTGCTGGGTCAACACAGATATAGGGCTGGTCCCAAGGGACACCCAGCCCACAAAGAGTTTCTCTCCTGTGTATATTTCTCTGCAAAGCACTTTGCAAACAAGACATCTTTTCCCCTAAGTTCTATCTTTCCATCTACATGAAGACAGGCTTGATCTCCTCTTAAAAGAAAAAAAATCATTCCATTTTTGTGCCAGTAGGACTTAAGGATCAACTAGTGTATCTGAGCATTTTATATATAAAAAACCCAGGGTTCAAACGGGGTGATCATTGATTATTGATTGTACACTTAGTACAGTAAGTCCCCTACATACAAACAAGTACCATTCCAAGAGTGCATTAGTGAGTCCAATTTGTTCTTAAGTCCAACAAAGTTAGCCTAGGTACCCAACTAACACAATCACCTGTATAGAACTGTACTATAATAGGTTTATAATACTTTTCACATAAATAATACAAAAAACAAAAAAATTAAGAAAACATTTTTAGTCTTACAGTACAGCACATGACAATACATACCAAACACATGAAATAACTTACAAAATTGGACATACGAATCCATGTTCACATTTTTGAAAGTTCACAACTTGAAGGTTTGTATTTAGAGGACTTACTGTACTATAAATATTAGGCATGATTGCAAGTATTATCTCATTTACTCTTCATAATAATGTGGTAATGTAGTTCACATCCCCATTTTGAGATGCGGGGACTGATGGCCCCATCTATCTGATTAATGGAAAGACTATGCCCAAAATCTAGTCTATAGATCCCAGTTCAATGCTGCTTTTACACCAAACTGCCTTTTAAATCTTTACCCACCATTTGACCCAGAACCCTCTCCCCTCCCCAACCAAAATCCTTGCCAGGGCATATAAGAGTCAGAGCCCGAAGGCAGCTGACCTTAAGTCCTTGGAAGACCCAGATCCCTCTCCAAAGGAAAGGTCATTGAAGAACCAATCTCTATTGGTACAAATGTCATTCAGATAGCTCTTAACTCCACAGTCCATCCTAGTATATAAACATCGCAGGTGTAAATGGTCAAGCAAGGCCAAGAATGGAGGTCCAAGCAAAAGCAGCACTCCAGCTCCCCCACCCCACACCAAGGTATGGCATCTGCTCTTAGCATGTGGTACAACTTTGGGCCAATCCTTCAACCTCTTGGTGGTTCAGGTGCCTCAATTACAAATAGTCTGGCTCCCCAGGGGTTGGTGACGGCATTCAAAGAGGTGAAAAACTAGAAGAGGAAGCCGGGTTCGGTGGCTCAGCCTGTAATCCCGCGCCTTTGGGAGGCTGAGGTGAGTGGATTGCCTGAGCCTGCGGGTTCGAGACCCACCTGGGCAGCGAGACCTCATCTCTACAATAAATAAAAAAATCAGCCGGGCGTGGTAGCGCATGCCTGTAATTCTGGCTACTTGGAAGGCTGAGGTGGAAGGATCGCCAGAGCCCAGCAGGTCGAGGCTGCCGTGGCCGGTAGCGGCCACTGCACTCCAGTCTGGGCGACAGAGCGAGACTCCAACTTAAAAAAAAAGAAAACTAGAAGAGGAGCCCGCCAGTGGATTTCAGAATTACACAGTGAATAACCAGCCTCCCACATTTCCTCATGAAAAAGGCAATGCTGGAGACTCCTAGGAGAAAGGGGGACCCTGGGGAGGCTGAGTAACAGGAAATCAAGGAAACAAACTCTGGGAAAAATATATAACTGTACAGAAAGGTGACAGCCACCCTGCAGGGCCCATGGGACCATCCCTTCCAAGGACATGATGGCCCATGGTGGTGCAGGTCTCCAGGGGCAGCTGCTCACATCCCACATGATCCTCACGTGAGCAGATACTTCAAGTAGCCAACAGGAAGAGTTAAATTTAGAAGCACAACTGTCACTTTGAATTCAAGAAGGAAAGAAAAAAAATAACTAATTTCTTAAAAATTCAGGCAGGCCAAAATATCCTGGTCCAAGTTCTCAGAATATAGATTATTTAGGAATCCAGGCATTGAGCATGACCAAGAGTACACTTTTCACCAGTACCATCCTCTCTTTACGAGTCCTCCCTTTCTATAAACACTCTTTTTTCTTGGCATTTTTTTTGGTAGATGGCATTTTTTCATGTGTTTCTTCCCCTCTGTAAAATGTTGTGCCATTGGCTTTTAGTTGAAGAATTTCCATATTCATGTTCTTTCTTTTTTTTACTTCATTTTATTGTAAAGATGCAGTGTACAAGTTAGGATTAGGTACGTAAGTATCCTATGTGCAGGTGAAGTTTGGACCTGCAACTGGTCCTCACTTCCCCTGGTTTAGGACCAGGAACACTTTGTGTTGCTACATGTCCCCAACAACCCCCCTCCCCTGGCAGTGTCCTGCAACGATGGATCTCTCCCTTGTGCTATTGCGATTAATGTTCAGGTCCCACTTATGAGTGAGAACATGTGGCATTCAGTTCTTTGATTCTGTGATAGATCACTTATTATAATTGTCTCCAACACCGTTCAATTTGCTGCGAAGTCCCTGATTTTGTCCTTCTTTATGACTGCGTAATATTCCATTGTGTATATGTATGACATCATGTTCTTTTAAGAAGAGAAAGAAAAGCACAGAAGTATATGATACTGAACCTCAGTGTGGTTCCCTAGCTAACGACTTGCCTTGCCCAGAGAGTGTGGGGTCACCTGAACCATTCAGATGACAGAGACTAGGGGAGGAAAAACAGGTGAAATAGGATTTTTGTCTGTTACATCACAGAGCATCCATCCAGTATGTGGGCACACATGGGTCCCTCTGGTCCTCCCACAATGTCCTAGAAGATGAAGGCCCAAAGAAACCTGAGTCCTGCAGAACTGGAGAATGACATTCCCATAGCTCCCACTGACTGAGCCCTGATCCATCCCAGGCATGGCTTCATACTCTTAGTACAGGCTGTTAGTTAAATAATTATTCTAACAACAGTTAAGAATTACTGAGCACTGATGATGCTATACACACATCCAGGTGTGCCTCATCCATCCAAGAGGTGAAACTGGGGATATGGAGTCAGAACTTTAACAACTCAGGGAACCTTCTTTATGAAAAAGCCCACCAAATTATGGTAGGGAATGAGATGGAAGGTCTTGGAAAGGCTGCTGAAGGTAAGGAGCTCCCAGGCTCATGCTTCCTGGTAAATGTGCTCTGGCAATGAGGCGGACATGAACATCATCTGCTTTGAAAGATGAGGAAACAGACTGGGCAAGTGATGCAATTGACCATGGGATTATCAACTGTAAGTAACAGAAACAGGTGGATTAAAGACCATTGCACCATCCTATCCCTAGAAAAGGGAAAAGAAGGTACTTACTGGAGTCGAAATTAGGCCATCTTTTGGTAAATTTGTAAGACTCAATGTTATTCAAAGTCCTACATTTTAAAGAGATACAAGGAAAGAAATGACCAAAGTCTTTTTATGTTAACTGGTTTAAAAACCTATTCTGTGGGGACAGGATATTCAGTAGAAATGAAAAAAAAGATATTAACCTGAAACAGAAACAGTCCCACCCTTCAGGGAGTTGGTAGCTGTGGATTCTCTGAGTTGGGAGATAGGGTCACCCGTGACCTCAAACTTTTGTGAAATGCAGACCAGCCTCAAGGTGCTTGTAACACTTAATCTGTTGTCCAGGAAGACATAGGTGAGTGGTCAGCAGCCACCAGGTA
Source organism: Carlito syrichta (assembly GCF_000164805.1). NCBI lineage: Eukaryota > Metazoa > Chordata > Mammalia > Primates > Tarsiidae > Carlito > Carlito syrichta. The sequence goes on along the minus strand of NW_007251414.1, from coordinate 180,620 downwards.
GGGTGACTTGGTGACAATCCTCTTCATACCTCACGGTAACAGAAATCAGAGATATGGAGGCAAGACCCAGCATCAGGATAACCTTCCTTTCATGCATATGCTTTTTTATGGTCTTTGAGACACATGATTGTGACCTCTTTTTGCATAAAGCATGGACACTCCCCTCTGAAAATGGTCATTTCATTTCCCTTCTTTGAGCTTTTAGAAGACAAAGAAGTCTGTCATTTCCTTCAATGCATCTCCTTTCCTGAAAGGAGACAGTTGTGGTAGAGTGAGAAAGACCACTGGCCCAAGACAGGTTCGTTCTCTGGTTCTATAATCTATTAAAACTGCAACAACATAGATGGGTCATTTAACTGCTGGCTCTAACTCTTCTTGCTTGAAAACTTGGGTGACGATAATGTCAACAATCCACATATTTATTAGGATAAATAAGTGGCAACTGTGTGACAGCAGTTAAATTAGCTGGAATGTACACATAGATTTTAGAAATATGAGGAAAGAACACTGTGGAATATTAATATAGTAAAATAGCATTTATATAAACTTAAAAACACACCAAAAATTATGTATTGCTTCTGCAAACATATACGTGAGGCAAAAATATTCAGCAGACTCCCCCAACTAAAGGTTAAGAGGCTGCTTCTGGAGGTAGAAGTCCTGACAAGACAAATAAAAAGGATGTCAACTTGACACGCAAAGTGTTATTTCCTATAAATGGAAAAAGATCCGAAGCAAATATAAAAGTGTTCACATGCATAAATTCTGAGAGTAAATATAGTGGAGTTTGTTACATTTTTCCTTATAGTTTTCTGCATTACTTTTTTTGTTGTTTCTGAATAAAGTATGTTTAATAATTGTCACAGAGAAGATATATGGATTCACTCATTCACTCAATCAATCATTCATTCATTCATCAAAGATTTAACATCAACAGGTATTTGAGATACCATTACTACTAGAGGTGGCACCAGGCACTACTTATGTCCTGGGTACATAATAGTAAGCCACACAGCCCTGGTTCTTGCCCAACTTGTGGAAATAACTTGAGATTCTTCTCTGAAGTTCAGCTTAGGAGGAGTGGGGCACTGAGAAGGAGCATTTGGGTGTGGCTGGGTTTGAACTCCTGCCCTGCCCTTCCTGGCCTTCCTCGGTGCTCCTGGAAGGCCCAACTCATGAACACATTACTAGAATTAAGGAGACACTGTGGAGCGAGCACTCAGCCCAGCCCTGGCTCCAACAATGCACTTGACAAATGCCCAGTTCCCTTACCCTGTCCCTGGAGAGGACGTATGGGTTTAAGTCCAGTTCAGGAATGCTGAATTTGCATCTGAAATAATTATATCTGCAGCTGAGCACAGATTGAATCAAGTCCAATTTCTGTACATGTCACTCAAACATAGTAACAAGAGGCTGGTTTTTAAGAGCTGAAGAGGAGATTCCCATTTGGCCCAGAAGGTAACCAGAGACACACCATATAGAAGGCAGCTGAAGAACCAAAGAGAGGGAAGCCTGACCAAAGAAGAACTCAACAGCTGGCCTCAGAAAAAGAGAGAGACGGGGGGGGGGGGGGGGTTGTTTTATCTTACAGAATTCAAGACAACTAAAAACAAAATTAGTTTGGTTCACCACAAAGAAGAAAATTTTAATAATCTCAATTGCCCAGGGAATAAAAGGCCTTTAGAAGGAGGAAGTGGGGAGTGAGCTTCCCATCACTGAGGACAACCAAGAACATGATGGAAGAGCAGTTCATGGTGATGCCACAGAATAAATCCAAGCATGATATGGGCTGCCAGGCCACATGCTTTTTACAGGTCTCTGAACATAGAGTTTAGAAACTCAATCCTAAAAGGAGCTACAACAGCTGCCCAGTTGTTCTGCTCCTGCCCGATCCCATCATTGCTCACGAATCCCTTCATAGTAGCTTCCATTTTGCAACACCTTTGCAGGTGCTCCAAGTTCTCTCAGGTACATTTTCACATTTCTCCCCAAAAGCCAGCAAAGAAGCAGCAGATTCATTCCAGGGAGGAATGGGGAGAGGTTCAGAGGAGGAAGTGAGAGAAAAGAACCCTGACTGGGCACACATGGACCTGCCCTCCGCAGGACTGAAGCATTGAAGAGGACACTGGAGCCTCACTGCCATGTGCCCTGCAACTGACTCTGTCCTAATGCCAGAGGCTTAGTTGTGGAGGTCACAGCATGAAGCAAGTTAGGTAGGCTGTCAGAAGCCCAGGGCATGGGGACAACACAGGGAGCTGTTTCTCATAGGTGCTGCCACTGCTGTGATCTCATCTGGAGGGGGACAGCCAGCAGCTGCTGCCCCCATGGCTCGCAGTCAGACACTGAACAGGCCCTCAATCCCCAACCTGCTAAGGACAAAACAGCCGGAAATCTGCTGCCTGCCTCTAGGTCACAACACTTAGGAGCAAGCTGGGGATGCAGGGCATCAGAGGGAAACAGTCCTCCTTGTCTCTTCTCCCCAGACACTGGTTTCCTGGAAGCAGAAACCAGTCACTGTGCCAGACAAAGGAAGTGAGGGATATACAGTGAAGGTCCTTTTGGGGCCCTGGAGGTTCTCTAGAAGCATGACAATGAGCTTACATGTGTATTAGTCACTATGGCTGTGTAACAAAATAACACACACCAGCAATACAAAACACCAACAATCATTATTATTACCTCTCTTGCTTCTGGAGGTGACTGGGCTCAGTCAGGCAGTTCTCACTCAGGGTCTCTCATGCAGTTGCAACCAGGTGATGGTTGGGGCTGAGATCCTCTAGCAGAGGTCTTCACTTATATATCTGGTGCTAGGGACCTCAGCTGGGACCTCAGCTGGGGATACTTACTAGAGCATCTATATGCAACCTCAGCTGGGGATTCTGACAGGAGCACCTACACGCAACCTTCCATGACACTTGGGCTTCCTCCCAACATGGCAGCCGGGTTCCAAGAGGGAGAGGAGGTTGTATTGACTTTTACAATCTAGCTTTGGAAGACACACAACTTCCACTACATTCTATCTGTTAGAAGTAAGTCATAAAAGTCAGCCATAGTCAAGGGAGGGAAATGAGAGTCACTTTGCATCAGGATAAATACCAAAGCACTTGTGGGCATGTTTTAAACAACCACAGGCAGGACCCTTCCTCTGGAAACTGCTCTCCATTGCCTTGAGGGGTCTACATATAATTTTCCAGCATAGGAATCACCTCCTATTTTGCTGGACTCTGAGCTAAACAGCATCCCTGAGTTGGATGTGCCCCATATTTGGGGGGCTCTGAAAATACAAGATCACAGAGGACCTGAGTGACAGGACCACAGAATTCCTGACTTCAGACATATCGAGTCACTTTGAAAGATAACTGACTGTGTTTGAAACACAGATTCCATTTCACAAAAGGTAGAATCCCACAAGGGATGAGATGAGACACTTGCCGGCAGATACACATTCATTTGCCTTTGACTCTGGAGCAAGCAAGGCACAAGGATGCCCCTAAAATAACACACACGTCAAAGACAACAGGACAGGCTGCACGCTGGGGTGACAGCGTATTTCCCGACTTCTATTCAGGGCTCAAAGAGTCTTTTCTCTGCATTTACATAAGTCCCAGGCCCCAGGCCCCAGCAACACTTCTGGAAATAACTCTTACTTTCGCTGATTGTGAAATAAGAAGAGTTAACCTGGTGAAGGGAACACTTGTGAGCAAAGTCTCTATTTTCTTGCAGAAGGAGCTCAGGCAGAATTTTCTGAGGAGTTCCCTTTTAAAAAAAATTTTTTTTAACCTGTTTTGAGCTTCCCTGGGGTCCCAAAAAGTCTGACGTATGAATAGAGGCAGTAAAAGATGCATAAAGAAGGAAGGAATGCTTCCTGTCTCTCTCACAGACACCGGCCTGAAGGGCCTCCTGGGCTGGGTTCATTTGGCTAAGCCCATGCTTGTGGCAGGATGCTTGGCGAGCTGTCAGCACTGTACAAACACAGGTTCTGAAGCAGTGAAAAATAATGGGGTGAGTCTGAGTGCCTGGGCTTAGCGAGATGAGCACACACACACACAGAGAAAGGGAAAGAATGAACACATGGTCTTCTGAGTGAGGAAGAGCTTTCCAGCCTATGCAACAATGTTGAAACCACTTAGTTCTTAGCTCTTTGGTGCACAACAACCCAACTTCCACCCATGCCTGTACACCTTTCCCTGAGGGCTGTCTCTGGTCCCAGCACTGCTTTACCTGAGTGAGAGGCAGGCTGGACCTGCCAGGGCACAGACTCCCCTTGGAGCAGCCCCCAATTCATGACTGATGGAAGCTAGTGTATAAATATCCCAATTCCCTCACTGCCTGATGGGAGAACTCTAAAATGTGTGTTCTACACTGTATCCTGGAGTTTCCCTGTGAGATGGCGCCTACCTGCCCACAGTGGCCACTGGGAATAATGTGCCATGTATTGACTATCTCATCTCTCCTTCCTGGTCTCACTTCTGTACCCCCTGCTTGTATTTTCTGGGATCAATACCTGGACAAATCACACATGCCCATTTCCTTGTCTTAGTCTCTGCTTCTAGGGAAACCAGAATCTGGTCAAGGTACTTGATGGGCGCAGCAATACATCAATGATCACCAAGGGTGTACCATTTTACATGTCATTTATGCGACTCAAAATCACCTTGTGTGTTAGGAACTGACAAATAAAATAGGAACATAAAGAAATAAATGAGAATGTATGCCAACAAAGAATTCTGCTGGGACGTAGCTTGTTTGGGAAAATGAGGATCTTACCCTTTCTTAAAGCCTAACACACACAATTCCCATTTTCACACAAAAGGCCCGGTTTCCTTACCTAAGCAGGCATGTATTTCCCAATAAATGTGTCTGAAGAAAGAATGGTTTTCTCTCTCTGATGCTGTGTTTGTAACAAGGAGGCCTCCTGGCCCCTGGAAGCAGCTTCCATAGCAGAATAACAGAAAAACATGGCTGTTGACTCAGCCAATGGGACGCTTTCCTCCACCTTCTCAGCTCCTCTCCTTCTACCTCCTGCTACAGCTGAATGTACCATGTTACTCCTAGATGGCATGACTGGTTAAAAGGCCTCAAGGACCAGGGAGACCTCTTCCTCCCTTCCTTTCTGCCTTCCCTTCCTACTACCACAAGATTTCTGAGTCCAGTTCATGGTTCTGCTTTAGAGGGAAATGAGAGGGAGGATTGGAGATAACTAGCTCTTGCTAAATTATTTTCCCTGGTCAACCAAAGCTCTAAGTTTTCAGACATAACAAAAGTCTCTTTGAAAGTTGATCTAAGCTGGGCTCAGTGGCTCAGCCTGTAATCCCACGCCTTGGGAGGCTGAGATGAGTAGATTGCCTGAGCCCGTGGGTTCGAGACCCGCCTGGGCAACTTGGCGAGACCTAATCTCTACAATAAATCAAAAATCAGCTGGGTGTGGTAGTGTGTGCCTGTAATTCCGGCTACTCGGAAGGCTGAGGCGGAAGGATCGCCGGAGCCCAGCAGGTGGAGGCTGCGATGGCCGGAAGCAGCCACTGCACTCCAGTCTGGGTGACAGAGTGAGACTCCAACTCAAAAAAAAAAGAAGAAAGTTGACCTAGCTGGGCTTGGTGGCTCAGCCTGTAATCCCGCACTTTGGGAGGCTGAGGTGAATGAATTGCCTGAGCCCGTGGGCTCAAGACTCGCCCGGGCAACTTGGCAAGACCTCTTCTCTACAATAAATTAAAAAAACCCAGCTGGGCATGGTAGTGCGCGCCTGTAGTTCTAGCTACTTGAAAGGCTGAGGCGGAAGTATCGCTGAGCCCAGCAGGTCGAGGCTGCGGTGTCTGGGAGCGTGCCACTGCACTCCAGTCTGGGTGACAGAGTGAGACTCCAACTCAAAAAAAAAAGAAAGAAAGCTGACTTTAAATAATCATCTAAGAAAAGTGACCAAAATCTATATAGCATTTTTTTAGAAAAACATACTCTCAACAAATTAACATTTACCTAGAAAGTTTATCACATTGTATGTGTTATCAACATGTACAGATGTGTATCTACATGTGTGTATGTGTGGGTGTGTATACCTATATAGTCAAGAATGTAACTGCACACACACAAAATGAATGTATCTTAAAAACAGAGTGCTAAGAAACCTTACATCAAGAAGCACATATTGTATGATGTGTGCACAGAAATTTCTAGAACAGACATAATCTATATTGACAGAAATCAGAAGAGTGGCTGTGTAGGGTATGCTGGGCTGGGGTTTTCCTGTGAAGAAGCATGAGAGAACTTTCTGGAATGATGGTATGTCCTATACTTTGATAGAGGTTAGGTGAACAGGTTTATTCGCACGTCAGAATGTGTATTTCATTGTATATAAATATAACCCAAAAAGAAGGATAAACAAATAATAAACTTTACCTAATAATATACATGAGTTAATAATACATGTAAGTGGAAATATATTGATTTCTGAAAATTACTTTGAAGTCCACCAAAATAGGATGGATTGGTGGATGGTACAACAGATAAACATGCGACAAAGCCAAGAGAGCAAAATTTAAATTACAGAATGTAGGCATTGGGTCTATAGGTATTTATAAAATTTTTCTACCTTTCTTTATGTTTGCACATACTAATAATACAATGCTGGAGCAAAAAAGGAAAGAAAGTATAGTCCACCCTCTATATTCATGGGTTCTGCATGTGTGGATTCAGCCAACTGCAGATCAAAAATATCTGGGGGAAAAAATCCACACATTTTCAAAAAGCAAAACCTAAATTTGCCATGTGCCAACTACCACATTGTAGCCACATGAATGAAATGATATATAGGCACTGTATTAGGTTTTACAAGTAATCTAGAAATGACTTAACGTATACAAGAGGATGTGCACAGGTTGTATGCAAATAATACGCCATTTTATATCTGGGACTTGAGCATCCAGGCATTTTGGTATACAAGAGAGAGGTCCTGAAACCAGTCCCTGAGGATACTGAGGGGCGACTGGACCTAAAGACAAGATTCTTGAGAATGAATGGAGATACAGAAGGTGCAAGTTTTTAGCTAAACAGTACATGAACTTGTGGCATTGGTAGGACCATACTTCTAGATTTATAATGGTAACCACTGAGGGTTTCTGTCTCCTTGGGAATCGCTGAGTAGAGCCACCATTCTTAAGGGAGACCTGGGCATCCTTAAAGGAGACATTCTTTTCTGAGCTGTGAATACAAAATGATTCAGCAAAGAGGTCAATGTCTTACATGAAACCAGGTTCAGGAGATACAAATGGCAGATGCAGGGATGGTACAGTGTTTTCCTTCTTTTAAATTCAGTATTAAATAATTCAATTTAATACATTGGACCTATACTATTAATTGAAATGGATTGGGCAGTGGGGAAGCTCCATGTTTCTGGAATATGGAAGGACAGTGGCTTCTATGCCCACAAAATATGAGTCACTTTTTTGTGGATGAGTTGTCCTAAGGTATATGCAAAGGACAGACTTCAACAGTCACAAGGATGCAGGAGTTCTATGGTTATGTTCCTCTAAAATTCAGAGGCTAAGATCCTAACCCCCCAAGGTATTAGAAGGTAGGGCCATGGGGGGACAGCAATTAGGAATAGGATTAGTGTCCTTATAAAAGAGACCCCAGAAAGCTCCCTTGCTCCTTCCTCGGTGTGAGGTTTGAGTGATAAGGCACCATCTATGAACCAGGAAAGAGGCTCACACCAGACATGGAATTTGCTGGTACCTTGTCTTTGAACTTCCAACCTTCAGAACCATGAGAAATAAATTTCTGTTGTCTAGACCAGGGTTTCCCAACTCCCAGGCTATGGACCAACACTGGTTAGCATCCAGGTCGCCTGACAGGAAGTGAGCAGTGGGCGAGTAAGCAAAGCTTCATTTGTATATACAGCTGTTCCCCATTGCTTGCATTACCACCTGAGCTCCACCTCCTGTCAGATCAGGCAGCAACAGATTCTTATAGGAATGTGAATCCACTTGTGAATTGCGCAAGTGAGGGATCTAGGTTGCTTGCTCCTTATGAGAATCTAATGCCTGATGATCTGAGGTGGAGCTGAGGCAGTGATGCTAGTGCTGGGGAGTGGCTGCAAATACAGACTAACATGAGCAGTGAGGTTTGACTGCACAGAGACCATAATACATCAATTGCTTGACTAGACTCCTATCAAAACCCTATCAGCAAGTGTCAAGTCAGTTGATGTACTTCAATTGCACAGTTGCACAAAGTAGTGGGCTTTAAGTCAGACTCCAACACTTATTTTAGTCCATGCACAGCCTGCCATTATTTTATTTACCACTTCTGTCCATTCCTCTTTTTTTTATGGTGTATAATTATTTCATTATATATCACAATGTAATGATAATAGAAATAAAGTGTACAATACATGTTATGTGCTTGAATCATCCCAAAGCTATCCTCCTCACCCCCTGCTATGGAAAAATTGTCTTCCACAAAACTGGTCCCAAATGCCTAAAAAGTTGGGGACTGTTGGTGTAGACAACATTTGGTCTATGGTATTTTGTTTTAACAGTCTCAGTGGACTAAGACAAAGAGGTCAAAGTCAAGCACAGAACAGAACAAGCCCATTTCTTTCCCACCTGCTCATGCCCCTTGATCCCTCCACTTTGTCCACTGCTGTCCACTCTGCACACAGAACCTGCACATTCAGCCTAAAGACCAACATCTCTATCACTGGTGATTTTTCTATGGGTTTGCCCAGGGCAAATCAACAAGATTTCAGCATCAGCAGAATTCCTGTTCCCCAAGAAAGGCTCCATGGGGAGGCTTATTTTGATACTGACAGGCTGTGCATGTGACCGGTTTCTGCTCCTGTGCTTTGACAACTAAGACTATTTTTACTTTCCACCTGGGTTTTATAGTATTAGTACCTGTCAGATTCATTTTGCTCACCTCCAACAGTAGAAAGCTCCCATGCCATAAAGAGCAGAGAAAGGAATCAATGGCATGAAGAATAATCACCATTTCCTAAGTGTGATTAATTCAGAACTTGTTTGTGGGATCCCTGAGGAACCCATACCCAGAGGGTGCTTGGGAGATGGGCATCTGTACACTGGCTGAGCTTGTGCTGTGGGCTAAGAACCTGACAGCCTTTATTCCACCAACTCATTGCCCCATGAATTAGGCCCACTTCTCAGAGAAGAAAACCAAAGCTTTGCGAGGTCAAACATCTGGTCCAGGGTCCCACAGTCCATGGGTCCTCCCTAGGCCTGTGGCAACCTGGTCACATGTCTTCCCTTGCTCTGCTCAGAGTACTTACAATGTCCAAACTCCTTATCTGAGGGTTCCCTCATGACCCAAGGCAGGGTGGATATGTTGAGTGCCCATTTAGCAACTGAGGTAACAGAAGCTCAGATGAATCTAGCCTGCTTTTAGGACCCTTCTAAAATCCTCTGCTCCTTCCAGAGTAGCCTTGCCCAGGTGGTCTGCAGCTTGCTGCCTTTCCTTTCTCAAACCAGCATCCTGGATCCCAGCAGCACGGATGTTGGGTAAGGCTCAGGGATGGGCAGCAGGGGCTGAGATCCCAGTACAAAAGCCTGGACAGGGATGGATGAGCCACCAGGCTGGGCCCAAATCCATTTTGTCCTGAGTTGGCTTCTAAAAAAGGCTGCTAATCTTTAATTCAGAGATTTTATTGTTCTATTATAGACATTTCAGCCAAATGAAATGGAATTCACACTCTATCGGGAACCTCAGAAGCCCCCATATGATAACACAGGCATGAACTTATGTGAACTTGCTCTCTAAGGTAGAATGGGAACCCTGTCCTGGCCTCGGTGGGGCCCACCCCAGAGCACACGAACTGGAGTGGTGGCTATCAGCCCACCAGCCATGGGCAACCTGTGCTTGGTGCGTCTAACCAAAACATACTCGGGGGTGGCTCAGGCCAACATTCAGTCCCCCAAGACCCCCGCATCCCTCAGTGATTGTCCCCATTGTTCCTGGGAGCCTGTTGGGAAATGTGTCAGCCCAGAGGCTGAAGCAAACCTTTGAGGAGAGAGGCCGGGCCTCCCTGGGCCTCATTCCATTCTGAAGTCCCAGAGTTCACCCAGGCCTTGGAGTGTCAAGTTCAGGTCAGAAAGCATTGGGGAGAGGCGGCCAGCACTCCAAGGCCCTGTCCTCAGCCCCACAGGCACCTCCACCCTGCACCTTGACCAGCCCAGGCTTCTGGGTGGGTGGGAGAGACAAGCACTGAGGCAACCAAGCCAGAAGGTCAGATGAGACCCACAGACAGGACAAGGTAGGGAGAGTCCCTCCCCAACGTGAACTCATAGAGATTTTAAAATCCAGCTAGGATGTGGTGCCATCCTGGAGTCTCTTAGCAGGTAGAAAGCTTAGAAACAAAGCCCAGGCCACTCAAGATGGAGAATAAAAATGAATATTCCCACAGATCAGGAGGTTCATCGAGCTGACAGGTTTGGTAGCAGGTTTGGTGTCCTAGGTGTGACAGATGCTCTCTCTTTGTTTGTCTGCTTGCTTGCCGGTTTGCTGAAGATTCCAATGGGCTCACTGACCCAACTAACCTCCCCTCAGCCAGCACAACAGAGGCAGCTAGTGCACAGAGGGACCTCTCACACATTCAGGCTATAAACGACAGAACTTATTTCTCACAATTCTGGAGGCTGGGAAATCCAAGATGTCAGCAGATTTGGTATCTTGTGAGGGCACCTTCTCAAAATGTCCTCATATGGGAGAACAGATGAGGGATCTCTCTCAGGCCTTTTGTATAAGGGCACTAATCCCATTCCTTAGGGCTCCATCCTCATGACCTAATCACCTCATACAGCTCACCTCTTAATATGATTACCTTGGGGTTTAGGATTTCAACATATGAATAAGGGAGGGGGCACAAACATTCAAACCATAGCACACTGGAAGCCTGAAGACTCCTAATACCTGGTTCCCAGTCCTGCAACTCTGATTTTCTTGGCCTGGGAGGGGACCTGGGTTTTAAATCTCCCAGGTGTCTCTGATGAGCTAAGTTGGAGTCATCATACATGAGTGTACCTCAGAACACCTGGAAGGCTTGTTAAAACCCAGATGGCTGGTCCTATCTCCCAGAGGGTACCATCCTGTAGGTCTCAGGTACAGTACAGGAATGAGCATTTTTGACAAGCCCCAGGGGCTGCTGCTGCTGGTCCTTCAGCACTGGAGCCAGAGGCTGGAGAGAGTCCTGGCTGCCACTCTAGTGCCCACTAGCAGGGACCCTGGATTTGTCTCTTCATGTCCCTAAACCTCAGCCCTGGCTTCATCTATGAAATGAGATTATCTGTGGAACAAGATCTGAGTGAGAGACTCAAGAAAAGAGACCCCCACCCACCTTGGGCAGGTTGCTTCTGAAATGACTGAGGAGGGGGGAGCCAGGTAAGTGGGAGTGAACCCCCAGAGGGAGGGAGACATGGTCAGGGCCACATTTGCTCCTTGGCCAGGAGGAAGAATTTGAAGAACATTTTTTCCTGGCCACTTCACTGCAATACCCTTGGCCTCTACAACACAAGTGAGTGTGTTGTTCACTGCTCACGGGTGTCTGAGATATGAGTCTTGGGGAAAATATCTCCCTGTGGTGCAGGTTGGTGGTACTAGACCGCAGAGAGCCCCAAGTGGATGCTTCACCCTCTGACCCAAGAAGAAACAAATCCCAAGGTGCAAGGAGTATTGGCCAGGAAGTCTGGACACCCAGATGCTCTAGAACAAAGGGATATTCCAGACTAGTAGTTTTCAAGCATTTTTAGGGTATAGACATTTACTCTTTAAATAAAAGTTTAAAGAGATCCCTAGCACAGGGACAGAGAAATGTTCACGGTACTTTTATTGCATGTTGAGGACAAGTGGAGGCAAGTTTGAGGGGAGAGTACCTGCGTCATATAGTCCCCCCCAGCTTAGGGGTGATTTCAAAAAAATTTAATATGGGCCATTGCTTTGTTAAACTCTGGGTGTCCAGGTGGCTTGTTGAGCTATGGCCACCATGTTTCCTAGATTTGGTCCCTCTCCCACCTTGGGAAGGTAAATCTCCTCTCTTTCTCTTTGTCTCTCTCTCTCTCTTTCTCTCTCTAATTTATTTTCTAAATAAACTATATTCTCATATATATGAGATATATAGAAGGCATTCTCATATATATATAACATTATACAAAGAAAGAGAGAAGGTGAATCTTCTCTTTATCTCTCATGTACTTTATAAATAAATTATATTTTCCAATCTAAAATACATATATATTTAATACAGCATAGGCACTATCTGAAGGGAGAGCAGAGAGGAAATTGGGAATGTCATTTCTGCCTCAGTTTCCCCTTGAGGTCACATGAGGTATTAGTCTCAGGGCTCAAAGTAGGAGGTAGTAGTAAACACTTCTGCAAAGAGCCAGAGAGTAAATATTTTAGGCTTTTCAGGCCCTGTGGCCTGTGCTGCAACTACAATTAATCAGTGCTGCCTTCACAGAGCAAAAGCAGTCACAGAGAGCACATGAACGGATGCATGTGGCTGTGTTCCAATAAAACTTTATTCACAGTCAACAGGCTCAATGTGGCCAAAGGCTCTTGTTTGTTGAGACTTGGCTTAGAGAAAAAGAATTTGAAAGCCACTAGAAGAATGAATCCTTAGCTCATTTTTGCATTCATGACTCTGAATTCTCAATTCTCTAACTCAACTTGCCTTGGTCTCAGACTAAATAATCTATCAATGGGGTATCATGATACCATTGCTCCTGACCTTGAGGTATTTGCTTCGAGGTATTTGTTTCAGTGAGCTAATAAATGTAAAAATGCTTTTGCAAAGTCTAAAGTACTTTGCAAATAGACCCACAAAATCTCTGCATCTAAAAGCAGAGTTTATCATCCTTTACTTGTGTTTCAGGAAGATTCCAGGCACCACTCACTGGATTAGGCTGTCTGGTCTGCTTTTAAAGAACAAGGTTTAAAAGAATACCTCAATAAAAACATCTTAAAGGGATGTTGAAGCTAGGAAAAACAAATCATGTCTGGCCCTTTTCCCCTAGAGCCCAAGACTTTTAAACTCTTCATTAGGGTGAAGTAGCAAATCCTCTACTTCCTATTTCATCCTGTTTTTCTACACAGTGGCCTCTAAGGACAGAAAATCCCATGAGTCAGAAGCTGCCAAGTAAATACCTCTGTATGTCTCCTTTGCACAGCCCAACCTGTGGGAATGCCACACTGCTGCTGAACTGCACTAAATAACCTAGTCATCCTTAAAGAGTCTTAATAACCCCACAATGTTATAATGTGCCTGCAGAGTCACTGTACATGATCACCATCAGTACACCCTTAACTGTATTTTTGGTAACAAGGATAATGTAGCTATGATTTATGAAGCACGTACTATAGTTGAGGACCCATTCTCTTTATAGCGCTTACTTCACTGAATGAGTACCATAGCTCTGTGAAGAAGATGTCTTAGTTTGCAATTTGCAGAGGGTGGAAACAAGATTCAAATAATTTAGGTCAAAAGTAATAGCACTGGATTTAGGATTTACTCTAGAACCCAAGTTCTTTCCACAAGATTGCCAATGACTTCATCTACACCAAAGCATCATTACATTATTTTCCCCAGGGTTCTTGGATTTCCACAGAAAAGATGCAATTTGCAAGTAGGCACAATATTTTTTACTTCACCAATGACCCTCCTGAGGTGAAAAGAGAATCAGATTTTGTCACCTTGATCAGGCAACAACCACAAAGATTAAGCCAAGAGCTAAAGCCAGGATTGGAAGTCATAAATTTGGGTTATGATTTTTCTATGGTGGAAGTATTTTACTTCTGTAGTAAGATAAGCATAAATGGAAAGTTGGGAAATTTGTTTTTTCAAAAAGAAACAAGTTTGGGGAAAATTAATGTAGCAGAGATGAGTTAGCTGTTCACCCAACAATTTCCTTTTCTTCTTTCTATGTTCTGCTCTCATGTACATGTCCTGGCCTCCCTTGTAGTTAGGAGTGGTCGTATGACTGAACTCTGCCAATGAAATGTGAGCAGAAGTGAGTGTCTAGCTCATGAAGTCCCATGACCCACAATTCTTGACGTTCTTTCCCCCTAATGCAAAGAAGCAGCCTTGGAAGCCAAGTTGGGAGGATGGGAAAGTCCCAAGGTGGAAGAATTTGGAGTTCATGGACCACTTCTTACAATCGGGCCAACAATAGACCAGAACTTTACATGGGAAAGAAATAAATCCCTCTCTTGTTAAACTTAGACTTATCTGCAGGACTTACCTGTTACAGTAGCTACTATTACCTGATCTAACTGGTTCAATAAAAATATGATACCAATTCAAAAGCAGAACTTATTTGTTTCTAATTTGTTCCACTTAAGAATGTCAACAGCTAACATTTGTATAATTGTGAGAACTACAACTGCAAAGAGAAGTTAGTCAAAGCTATGTGAGCTAGTCAAATAATGTATGTACACATTTTAAGACTTTAACCTGAGTTCTTTCCTGAGTTCAAACCCAGTAATAACCACACAAAGGTGATTGAATTTGTCATTTTTAATATTTTGGAAGTATTTTATTAAGCAAAATATATTACTATAATTAACTTATCCTGTTTCTTCTTGCTTTTGCAATGTAACTCCTAGAAAATCTAAAATCTAAAATTAGCCTCGTAGCTTACATGAGTATGTTTCTATTGGACAGTGCTACTCTAGACTGTACAAACATCAGATTTTCTATTCAACTATTAATATGTATTGAGCAGTACGTGGGAGTTGGGTGGCTCTACTTTGCTTCTGACCAGCCCTGTGCCCTTGGGCGGGTTGCTTATTCCCCCTTGGGTTTTCAAGTTGACCCTTTCATGCTTTGTAGATTGATTGGTCATGCCCAGTCCTGTGATTTTACTAGCCAACCAATTTAAACGCCCAAATAGTGGAATCCCAACACTTATTTTGTTCACAGCCAGTACACTGACCCAGTTTGCCTTGCTTGCTCATGGGAATCTGGGCTCCAGCTCTTGCTCATGGACCACACTTGCCCCTGGAACCCATATTGCTCCTCACACATGAACCTCTGCCTTCTCTTTTCTATCATAATTCACATTTAACTCTTAGAGTACGTGGTTTCTGGCCATTCCAGTAAATGCCTGTTCTGGTGCATATTCCTGGCACATGCCCTTAGGATCATGCCAGCCTCCCCTTGGCCTCCCAACACAGGCCCAGTGTGTCCACCTCACCTTTGGAGGCCTTAGGCCCAACTAAGTCAAGCTGTCAGAGTGAGATGACCCTTTCTTGATTCAAAGGAAACCCAGCAGTCTCGCAGTGAAATTCATACCAAAGGCCATCATCTTAAATATTTTCCTTCTTCCAAAGTTTATTTGAAAGAGGCACTCTGAGAAAAGCTAATTTCCTTAAAATATCAAAGAACTGAAAACCAGAAGATAGATGTTCCTGAAGACAGCCTGCAAAGTATATAAATAAAATTCTGCAAAGTGTATAAATAAATATTACAGAGAATTCACTTCTGCTACAGTTGTCCACCACCCTCAATATAACATCTAGCTGACTTGATTTTCTGTGGATCAAATTTATTCAAAGTTAAATTTCTCTTAATAGGTCATCTGAGTAAACAATTTCAAGCATTATTTGCCAAAAAAAAAAAAAGTTTCCAGGCTTCAAATAAAATTGGCAGTGTCAGGCTAAGAAAACAACCTTAAAAATTCACAGAGAGCTGGAACAGTTGCAAAAATAAAAAAATAAAAATAAAAAATTGGAGCCCGGAGGTCAGTCTTGTTCTTGCAGTTCTGGAGGTTAAAAAAATCACAAATTTCCACCACCATAACTAGATATTTGGGGGGGCAGAGGAAGAATGGGTTTCTTTTTAAATATAAAATGCATAAAGCAATATATCCTTAAATGAAATGGCACCTGTCATAGGAAGGAAGTTCCATTTCAGTGATTGCTACATTAGTCACAGATAATAGCACTGACATTTTATAATGGGCACCCCGCACCCCTTGGCCCCAACTAGGTGCTCTGTGCTCCTGATTTTCAGAGACAGGGAGAAGGGGAGGGAAGAAGACAGAGGGTAGAGGGAGAAGGGTTGAGGTATGGCATGGAATTTTGCAAACATAAAGCGGTTATTAAGGAAAGTGGGAGTATGTCTTTGAGTGGAAGCTTTTGTGATTTTCTATTCTTGAACTTGGAATTATTGGGTTTGTGCAACGGAAGGGATAAACATAGCTGATGACCTAGTTCATGGGTGGGAAATGGGCCTCTGAGAGAAAAACCACATCCCCAACCGGGACTTTCATCTCCAGTCCCTAAATCTACAGCCGCACTCCAATGACATCTGAAGCCAAGGATTCTGGCAGCAAAGCCTAAAAAGCCCTGTGACATCACAAGTGCAAACTAGGTATGCTTTATGACAAGTGCCAGATCAACTCTTGCCTGTGACCTTGCCACCACTCACAGGACACATATTGCACCCCAAATGCCCAAGTCCCTATGTAAACAATCACTCCTCCAAGCCCAGAGAAAACCCTGATTTGCTGTCACTGTTAAGATCCCCACCGCCACTGATCTCATCACAAATAGGAAAGGAAGGAGTCCATGATCCACTAGCTCCCTAGTGCCCACATTTTGGACTTTTGAGAGCAGACACCACCACATTCAACCAGTACAAGTAACATTCATTGCATATAAGACCTCTTAAGGAAAACCGAGAAACCTTCTGGAATGAACCTGCCCTTGGCTCACTCTAGCTCAGTCCTCTCACCCAACAACAAGTTAAAGGTAGAGAAGATGAATATTGTTAATGTAGTATTTCTAAATCAAGATCTTATGAGTGCTCTGGCTCTCAACTTTTTTTCTTAAAATATCTGTTCAATCAGGACTGGGAAGCAGCTGTCAACAGCCTCCTGGTAAGAGCATAGAGATAACAGGGTCAAGTGTGTCCATGGCAAAGTTTTGATCCCATCGTGTCAGTAACTGATGATTTGGCAGAGGTGGTGGTGCTCACCACCATGCCTGAGGTTGTCAGAGCTTACCTGTGTGAGAAGACATTACTTGAGCCTCTCTGTCCAGCTGACTGGCTGTTCAGACCTGTGTCACTTGCAAACCTCACCTGTTAACAGAACCAGATGGGCCATATCTGCCCGTTCTTGTGGGGAGGCTGGAAAATGTTGCTCTAGAAATTTTGGGGACTGTGTCCCACCTGTACCTGGGACATGGGTGCCCCCAGCAGAGAGTGGGGAGTTCATGAGTACACTCTTACCACAGAGTTATCAAATCCGAGGCACTAAGCTGTATGTGCCTTATTACTTCATTACCAATTCACACAACAGTCGTGAAAGGTCAGAATGATGATCTTAGCTTTGCAGAGAAGCACACAGAGGCTTAGAGAACACGAGTGTTTTGCCAAAGTCCACAGCTTCTAAGCTGAGATTCAAACCCAGGTGAGTATACGTGATTCTAAGACCCAGGTTAGAGATAAGGTTCTCGGATTTACATATCCAGTCCACACCCTTGAGATGTTTGCAGCTGGGCTGGAAAGACAGGTGATATGTCCAAAGACAACTGAAGGTTCTCCAGCTGCCTGTCCAACAGACCTTTCTGAGATGACGGAAATTCTATGATTTGTGCTATCCAGTTATGGTAACCACTAGTCCCAGGCAATTATTGAGTATTAAACATGTACCTGGTACAACTGAGAATCTGAAATTTTAATTTTACTTGCTTTGAATTAATTTGAATTTAAATCACCCCTGAATGTCCATATTGGACTGTACAGCTGGAGACATTTTATACCAACAACATTCAGAAAACAGAATGGTCACTGCAGTCTGGGGTGACACAAGCTAGCTTTATGAAGAGCACAGAAACCGAGCTAGCCCTTGACGTGTTAGGATTTGAACAGGACTCTTTTTGTTTCAAGAATGATCATCTTCCCTACAGAATTTGCTTTGGAGTCAGGGGTCCCAGAAACCAAGCCCAATCCTTTTAGTCTACAGATGAAGAAATCAAGAATGTCCCTCTGGTTCCATATCCTTTGGACCTGCTCTGCATGGCATGACTGAGCTCTCTTCTGCCTCTTGCCATTTTCCTCCTGAAGGCTGTCTTCTCCTCCCTGTCCCTATGCCCTCCCAGCCAACGCCAGCAGGTCCTGGATTTTTTCTCTTTTTATCAACCTGGACATTATTTTTCTACCTGTGTGTCATTTCCTAATAGCTTTTAATGCACTTTATGTTTCTAGACTTATCACTCTGAGAAAATAATTTCCTAGTACCGTGAGAGATGCCACTCACAGGTACACTGCCCACCTTCTCCCCCAAACACAGTCCCAGCCACATGTGGCCGAATACAATGCTCGGGGCCAGTCAATTTGTAGTGTCTGATTTCATTCTTGTCCATGTAAAACGTGACCACTGGGCTCTCTAAAGCTGTGTTTCCTGTCTTCTAACATCTTGATCATGATCAGCCTCTGGGTCAGAGAAAGATGCTGAAAACGACTGGACTCCAAGACCAGATCAGGACTGTCCCTGCCAGGTACTTTCAGGATAGTCCTTAGGAAATCTCCATTCTTAGAGGACACAGAGCTCAGCCTGTCTGCAGGGACACTCAAGCCCTTCACGCCTGTTTTCACTTCTATCTCATGTAGTTGCCTGGGTGTCCCAATCATCTTCAAGAATGTTTCATGTGAGCATGTAATAAAAGCCACAGTGACCCTTGAATCCTCCAGCTTGAGGACTATAGACTAGGAAGGGTGGAAATGACCTATTTTTAATTCTTTCTAGCTTTGCCTGGAAGCTGGTTGTTAAGATTTTCAGTATCAAAATCATGAATTTCGCTGCAACCTGGATGGAACTAGAGTCTATAATACTGAGTGACCTCTCACAAAAACAAAAATCCGAATATCACATGTTCTCACTCATATAATGGACCTTGAACATCCAATGCAATACTATGAGAAAATGACGGATGGTCCTGGGAAACTATGGGGGGGAGGGGGATGGGATTAACAGTAGCAAATATCTGTCGGGGGATGGGAAAACACTTCTTATCTACAGGGTGCCTGAATGAAACGTCATTGTACACCTAACCCTTAACTGTACCCCACAAAACCATAATAAAAAATACTGATTAATGAAAAAAATAAAAAATAAAAAATAAAAAAATAAAAATGGGAGAAAAGACAAAAAAAAAAAAAAAAAAGATTTTCAGTATCGTGGGGACGGGCACTTTTGCCCATCTTCCCAACAGAGAGTAGACACAAGACACCCTGAAACACTTTCTGTACCCAAATGCCTATGGTTCTTTGGGCTGTAGTGAAGACTGCTTATGTCCTTCCATGATGTCACTGAAAATGAGACAAGCCTTTGGATGTGGGATCAACAGGTCATTAAGTTCCTGGGTCCCTGAAAGGGGCACACATGAGGCCCAAGTCCCCATCAGGCAAGGAAAGATGGCCCCCGAGAGCTGTGAAATCCAAGTCAAGGCAGCAAAACATGGCAATACACCTGATCCATCCCACAGCCTGTTTCTGTATGGTCTGTGAGCTAAAAATGATTTTTAAATTTATAAAGCACTGTCTATTCATTTCTTTAAAGAATATACTATAGACACTGTGCATGGCCTACAAAGCCTAAAACAGTTACTGTCTGGCCTTTTCCAGAACAAGTTTGCCAACCCCTGGTCTCAACCATCAGGGACCTCAGTCCTGTCCCTGGGGCTTGGTGAGCTGGGTCCTGGGAATTCCTAGTTCCTTTTCATCCCCTCTGGATTTGTTTACTTTTTTTAGTTCAGTAAAGTTAGAGGTAAAATGTTCCATATCTCTTTCTGAGGAAAGGTGCAATAGATATCAAGTATAACAACTGATAAATGAAGAGTAACCTCTTCCAAGAAGATCACCTTCAGGTTGGTGAGGATCTGGCCCAATCCCTGTGTCCTTACTCTGATAGAAACAAGGCTCCTGATAAAAACCAGCCAGAGAGGATCCCAGGGATGAAAGCAAAGATTCCACAGAATACTCTCACACATTCTGCTCCTGCCTCCATTTCTCACTTGCCAGCACCAGCCTTCACATTGACCCTAGCACAGAGTCCATTGGGGCATCGATGTCATTGACTTACCTGGTGCCCAGCTCCACCAGGAAAAGAACACAGAGGTAGAACCACACCTTAATAGTCCTTAGGATCTCAACTCTGCATTTCTTACATTCCTGCCCTAAATGTACATTAGAACTCAAAGAAAAAACACAGCATCCAGCTCTTCCTCAGCCATAGTCAGAGAAATTGACAGCCACAGCCCACGTGCAGTCGTCCCTGTTACCTGGTTCAGTGCAGTTCTTGCTGCTTCGGAGTCCTGCGTCTTCGGAAGTCAAAGTGTCATTCACCTGCAACAGTTTCCTCCCCACCAACCACTTCCTGTCTTCCCCTATGAGGTCCATGAGGTCAAGCTCTGAAAAGAAAAAAACAATAGCCACACATCACTCACAGCTGGGTTTCAGTCTTTACCGATGGCAGGTGCCCAGTGACATGCTCAGCCATCACTGGCTCAGCCCTGTCAGCCCAACCCCCTTGGATCATCCTGCCTCTGGCTGCCCGAGGGTCCTCAGGATGCTGGATCCTACTGGGCCCAGCAGAGACAGACCTCTACCAGTGACTGGTGGGAAATGGTGTCTAGATACCTCACCACATGAGTGGGATAACTTTGAGGTATGGATTCTAAACTGGATTCCAGCATTTTCCTCCATGGGATTAACCTTCAGTTGTCTATAGTGTACTCTCTTGACAAAGCTCACTTTATTCGCTGTTCCTTCTCTGGCTCAAGTCTGCTCCCAAGAACATGCAGAAAAATGTTTAACAATCAGCTCTCTGAGGGGTGGGGGGAAGCACTGATTTGTAGCCACTGGCCAGTTTCTGTGGTATCAAAACTCCCATCATGGCCACTTTCTTTTTTTTGTTTTTTTGAGTTGGAGTCTCACTCTGTCACCCAGACTGAGTGCAGTGGCTGCTCCTGGCCACCACAGCCTCAACTGCTGGGCTCTGGTGATCCTTCCGTCTCAACCTTCCAAGTAGTTGGAACTACAGGTGCGCGCTACCATGCCTGACTGATTTTTGATTTATTGTAGAGATGAGGTCTCACCAAGTTGCCCAGGTGGATCTCGAACCCATGGGCTCAGGCAATTCACTCACTTCAGCCTTCCAAGTCACGGAATTACAGGCTGAGACACCGAGCCCGGCTCATGGCCACTTTCAAGCTCCCAACATGACATCATTGAAAATGGAGTTGGACACTATAATCTCCACTGAGTCAGTATGAGCTAGCTCCAGTCCACCAACATCTAGCCCCTGCCAATATCTCCTGGAACCATCTCCCAAATAAATCACCCACCAGTGAACATGTACTCAGGATCTGCTTCTGGGGGCTACCAAGCAAAGACACCATCCCCAAAATGTAGGCCACTGAGTACCACATGACAAGTTTTGATGAACAAGAGACAAAGGCATGAACTAGGACAAAGTAGACCACAAGATGCCCATGGGGATGAGCATGTGTCAGTGCCCAGGGCTCTGGCTGGGATGACTGGAGGAATAGAGGTGCCAGGAGGGAGGGAAAGAGCTGGATGGGGGAGCACAATACGTTCTATTTCGGGCACGTTGAGCTGGAGGTGTCTGTGGAACATGGAAAGAGAAGAATAGCAGAGAGCCTCAGGGGAGTCATCATCAACAGGAAATGGTGAGGTATATGGATGGATGGATCTCCCAGGGGAAAGGAGGGGCACTGAAGAGAAGAAATAGAGGAACCCAACATCATTCAGAGAGCAAATAGAGCAAAATAATTCAACAAAAGGTCATGAAAGGAAGTGAAGGAGCAGGGGACGCTGTAGTGAAAGGTAAGCAGAAAGAATTTCACAAACAGAAGAGTAGCCTACAGCAATGAGTTGGATTTTCCTTTGATTTGTACAAATCAAGTAAGAGAAAGGTAGATAAATGTCAAGTGAGGTTGATGCCAGGGGGTCACAGGAAGATGGAGAGAGAAGACCAAGGTGGCTCTTTCCAAGGTCTTGGCACTAAAGAAAGAAGTAACGTGGGGTGATGCTACCTCTTGAGTGTCCTTTCTGCTGTGGGCAGAAAGTGAATCTAAACATAAGACATGGCCTCCCCCGTGGTACCAGTGGCCTTCACAGAAGGCACATGGTGCCCCCAACCACACCAACCACATGTCTGAAGAGGTCACTAAAGGGCCGATGATGTCATACCCACGCCTCTATTTCCATGGTGATTCCATGGGTAGGAGTTTAGTAAGTCCGAGTTGACATAATTATTCCCACTTTATAGGTGGACAAAGTGAGACTCATGGAAGCTTCAAACCACACTTGTGGGCACCTGACCTAAGCCAACAGGACACACGTAATATCAGCAGCTCATGCATTGAAGTCTTCCTCAGTCAAACGTAGCCCCTGCTTCCAGATGTAAATTTATCAAGATAGCCAATTAAAACTTATGTACATAGGCCAGGAGAACTCCACCCCCCCAACCACCCCAGGTTTTTCTCAAAAAAAAACAAAAGAAAAAGAGGGAGAGTGTGGATCATAACTCAACTAAATCATAATTTTAGACTCTAAAATATAAAATCTGATATGGTAGCCACAAGTGTCAATTTAGCCAAAATTATGAGGATGATACCAAAGGTAATTCAAGGCTAGAGTAAGGCATTTGTGCAGTTTGGTCAACTCAAATAGTTGAGTCTTGTGATTAAGAATAACAACAAATACAGGAAAAAATTTTCAAAAACTCAACACCAACACACAGTATAGAAATGTGGATTTAACACCATATTGTCATAAGTGCTCTACATGTGTAGAGAAAGGCTTCCCTTTGTCTCAGGATGGGTTTCCCCAGAAGCAGCCCCAAGAGGAAGATCTGTGCGCAGTGGTATACATGGAGGTAATCCCAGGATGAACTGGGGCAGGGAGAACAGGAAAGGAGGACAGAGGGGCAGGAACTGACTAATAGAGGGTCCATTTCAAGGCAGTTGCCAAAATAAGTAGCTAGAATTTGACCCCTCAGAAAGCTCTATTGGCATGCATCTCAGACACCTAAGGGTGAGGGGGTGTGGGTGCTCACCCACCTAGTCCTGATCTGACAATGGTTAAGAACTATTGAACGAGGACATTGATCCCCCACCATGTCCAGTCTGCCACATGGGTGTCAAGGTGATGCCCCGAAAAAGACCTTGGACAATGAGACACAGGTGCTGGAAGTGGGGTCATGTCAGCCGACACAGAAGCAATAAGGGCAAAGTGATATGGTCAGGGCCCTGTGACATTTGTACCTATCTGATATCTGAAGAGAGAGTCGCACTGTGACCAGCCATGTGGCCATTCTACTGTCCTTACAACCTGGGGTAAAGAAGAACACTTTGTGGGACTGCAGTCCTAACATTCGGCAAGACCCCAAAGATTTGTGAGGAAAGGAGGGTATTCCTTCCAGCGACTTCCACAGTGCTTTAGCATGCCAAGTTTCCATGGTTCTGTAATTCTGAGAGGAAAGCTGATACCAATTAAGAGATGTAAAAATAAAGCCAGCTATTGTAGCAGAAAATTAGAGGATTTTTTTTAACATAATGATTCAATATCTTCAGGAATTAGAGACTATTAAAGCAGCACCGCTGGATTCCAAAATCTACAACTTTTATCTCAACAAAAATATATTTGAACACTGACCACTGATAGAATAACGCAGAGTGCAAGTCTGAGAAAATAAGAACAGTGAAGCAATGCCCTGAATTCGTTTCCTTCCCAACAAGAACCATGTTTGACAAGGCAATACCCCAGTCCATCTGTCTTCACAAAATTCATTGTATGGTAAGAAGAAGCAGTTGATCCTGGGGTCAACTTATCTTTGGAGTAAATGAGTCAGCGTAGAAGTGATTTGCCTCAGGTCAGAACTAATGCATGGCCACATCCACTACCATTTAATAGTTAGCACCACCTCTATTCACTGAGTGTCTACTATGTGCAGAAAACTTTCCATCCTTCACCAAGTTCCATTTTCATGAATGATGGCCCTACATGGAAATATTAGCTCCATTTTTCAAATAAACAGATGCACAGAGAGCTTAAATAACTTGTCCAAGGCCCATTAGCAAGCAAGTGGCAGAATGAGGATTTGAACCCAGGTCTAGCAACCTCAAAGGGCAAGTTTTTGGTAGATTGCTGGATAGAATGAAATCTAATTCTGGCTGCATAATCCAGTCATGGTAAAAACAGCTCGATAATATAGCCTGTATCTTACAACAGGTTAGGGGGTGAAGGCTGCCTCATTGGACTTATTTCAAAGACAGTTGCTTCCCCAGAAACTACAATCCTGCACCAGATTACAATATTTTGAGCAATGGACCATATATACATATATACAAATGCAGTCCCATTAGATTTTAATACATTATTTTACTACTCTCTGTGTTTAGATGTGTTAAGACACACAAATCCTTACCATGTGTTCCAATCGCCTACTGTGTTCAGTACAGTCACATGCTGTCCAGGTTGGCAGCCTAGGGAGAGTAGGCTACACCATACAGCCTAGGTATGTAGTGGGCTGTACCATCTAGGCTCACGTAAGTCATGCTACGAAGTTGGCACAATGACAAAATCACCTAAAGACCCATTTCTCAGAACACATCCCCACACACCATCATTAAAAAACATGACTGCATAAAGAACAGCATGAGACATGAGCATCATCTCACAAAACAAATAGTAGGATGGGTCTAAGGCTCCACTCTGCACATGGCGTTCTGCTCAGTGTGATTTCCTGAGACTAGGTTGCTCCCGCTGACCATGACATGAAGGGCTATATTCTTGCCCTTAGGGAAGAGGAGTGAGGGTGGACTGAAGGGTGAGGAAGAGGGCGAGGAAGGCAAGGGGTACATGGAACCATGGAGAGGTGCCCAGGCTGGCTGTTTTCCCTGTTCTCCCCTCACTCACCTCCCCGGCTTTCTTGGACTTCTCGGCTACGACAAAGAGGCCGCTCTGCAAAGCTACACTAGAGCAGTGTCAACAAAAACACTTGGCCCTTGTCCATTTCATTCTTGGCTCCTCATCTGCCAGGCCCTGGAAGTTGCATGTTGGCCTAATTACTCAGGGGAGGGGCAGGGGGCAAAGGGAGGAGAAGCAGGCTCGTATGTCACATGTCACTGGCAGAGACAGCCTATAGGACAGCAGCTTCCCAGAAGTGGGGACAGGAGTGGGCCACAGAGATAGCACAGGATTCCTGCTGGAAGGGAAGGAAGCCCAGTCCTCAACCCGAGACGCAAGCTGCAAGTACTAAGGAAGGACAGAAAGTGAGGCTGGACGCCAAGTTTCCATTACAGAGCTGTGTGCTCACCCTCTCAGGCTCTAGTGCTCACTCTTGCTGTCTGTCTCTCTCTCTTTCCACCTCCCCTTCTCTTCCCCCCTCCCCTCGCCCTCCTCCCCATGACTAGGGTTTGGAGAGCCCAAGAATTTCTGACACCAAGAATGGATCTCTTTGGATTTCCCCTGAAAAACCTCAGCCTTCGCCATAAGACTGTTACACCATCTCCTATGTGCAACCTTGTCTCATGGGGCTCCCAACCCTTCCCAAACACTGACCTAGGCCCAGCAGAGAGGCAAGGCCTGATCTCTGATGAGTGGATTCACTTCTCAGACACCTGGGCAGGTGGTGGGTGGTGGCTGCCGGGCGGTGGGGGGAACTGCTGCACCATCAATATAATCAGCTTTTGCACCTCTCCCCCATGTGCCGAGCACCCTCCACCATGCCATCTCACTCCACATTCTTACAAGGAGTCTGACTATTTCTCTGCTGTTGCTGATGGGCTAAGAGGCCAAACTGGGACTCGAGCCCAGATCTGACTCCAAAGCCCAGGTGTGTACTTCTCCCTTTGTCCGAGAGAGCTCCAGGAGTCCAAGGACGCAGCCTTTGGGGGTCATCAGGCTCGCTTTGAGAGGACATATGTACTCTCCCCTCTCCTTGAACTAAAGTACTGTTTTTCCTTTTGAAGACTGGGATGGAGCGAGCCACCATCCTTAAACTCCCAGAGAGCCATGTGACAGCTCTCCATTTACAGATGAAGAAACTGAGTCTTGGGAAGCCTGATGCAACACTGAAGCGAGCATACCCAAAAAACTCAGTTCCTGGCACAAGACCTGGCTGACAGCGGCAGCACTTATTTTGGCTCTGCAGGCTGGCTCGGCACTCGGTGCTCCTCACCAAGGCTATAAATACCCCGTGCTACAGTTTACACAGCTGCCTCCACTCTGTGCACCCGGGGTCTTCACCCTGGGGTTGGAGGTCAGGTTTGCATAAGCTGGCAGCCAGCAGACCGCCTTCTGCAGACTCAAGTGAGCACCACTCTCCAAACACCACCTTCCTGCCCCTCGACCTGGAGTCTCTGGATGGCATTCTGGTGATCTTGCTCTCTGTGAGTGAAGAGGCAGGAAGGCCCTGGATTCACACGTGTGGATTTTTTTCTCTTGGGTTTTCAGGCCGAAACAGGAGGTTTCCTCTGCGTATGTTCAGGGTCCTTGGAAAGGAGAAAAAATTGTGAGAGGCTGTACCCTGCCACATCAAGCTCCCCAAATCCAGCAGGAGAGAAGGAAGCAGCAAATCAAAAAGAATGTGCACTCTCAGTGGCCTCAAAGCTTCCAGAAAGCCAGAGAAGGGAGGATCCACAGAAGGTGGTTGGGAGAAGAACTCCAAGCAGCAGGATTCCACCAGTTTCATTTAACTCCTTCCTCAAGCTGTTGACCCAGCCTGCTGAGTGGGTGAGGGAACCCTGGGAGCCAGACGGGCTGGGTCAGGGTCTCCCTCTAAAGTCTCCAACTCAGCTAGCCAGTCACAGGCTGATGGAAACTTTCCCCCAGTGTCAAGGTGCTGCCCCCTCCACTCCAGGAAGACCCAAGTTGAAGATAAGACTTGGCTGCTCTGATGGGACAGGTCTCCCTTTCACTGAAAGGGAACGAGGTAGAAGGCAGCCCCAGTCACCCAGCTGAGGTGGGGCCCTTTGCCAGAGTCCCTGTCCGCTGGTTAGAGAAGCGGCAGCATCTTCACTCACTGGAGCTGGACCAGAGTTGGAACTCACATCTCCCCAGATGGGTGCACTGGAGTCTGGATTGACACTTCCAGACTCTGAGGGGCAGCTGGCCCAACATGACAGCAAGGAGAGCCAGCAGTCCAAACTGGCCCCAAAAGCAGATTCTGCCATGGTAGTTAGGCAGAGCAAGGTGGGTTGGTTGTGAGGCTGATGCAAAGGTGGGGGAGCTCACACATCCCCCACTGCTTCCAGAGGGAAGCCCTTCCTTCAGGCAACCTTCCCAGAGCCTCAGAACCCCCTCACCAAAACCTGTCTCTACTCTACAGCTTATCCCCCAACCTATACCCCCAGGTTGAAAGCTCCAGGACCCCTGCCTCCTGCTTCTGTTTTCTCATTGCTATGTCTCCACACCCTGGAGCTGGCCTGGACCTCAGCAGATGTGCTACAGCCACAGTGCCCCAGTGTTTCATCAGAGCCACCATCTGGGAGAGACTGGAGCATCATCATCAAACCCCAAAGGGAAGAGGGGCATGCAGAGTGTCCAGAAAGATCCCAAGTGGGTCTACACCATCCCTCCAGGGCATACCCCTTAACAAGTTGGGGGTTAAGTTGAAATGACAGGCCTGGGAATTTCAGTGGCAAGCATGAGCCAGAATCCAGGTTTTCTGGGTTTCTTGACAAAACTGCTTGTATGACAGCCTTGCTCATCAAAGTGTGGCACCTGGACCAGCTGCATGAACATCACTTGTGAGAAACTCAGGACAGTGACTTACATGCACAGCCAGACTAGAGAGGCCCTGCAGCCCTATACTTCTCAGTCTTGTGGTGATTCCCTCACAGACATTATCCATATTCTTCCAAGCTCCCAGCACAGTGCTTGGCCTGATCCCTCAGACTCTAAGGTCCCATATGGAGTCCTCCACATCCCCAGTGATCAGAATGGCCCCTCACAGAGACCATAATGCCCTGCTAGAGACACTTCAACATCCGCATGGGTTGTGGCCACCCGGAGACACTTCCTTCTATATTGGCCTGGACAACTCCCCTTTGAAATTGATTTGAAAGGCTTGACAAGGTCAAGTCCCAGCTGCCTAATTCCAGAGCTATCTCTTCTCCAAATGGCCCCAACTTTCTCTGATTGGCCCAATAAAGCCAATGGGATTGTTCTAAAGACCTACAGGGCCAAGCCTGGGAGTATACCCCCACTCAGAGCCTGTCTTCTTCATGGTGGTCTGCAGACACTTCCAAGGCCCAAGCTCAGCCCCACAAGTTCACAATCTGTAGTCCAAAGCATCCTCACAGATGTCAATCCCACCTGAAGAGGACTTTTCTCCACTCTCTCCTCTCTTTTTGTGTCTGTCTATCTATCTATCTCTCTCTTTCCCATCCCAGACCCCCACCATCTCCATCTCCATCTCCACCTCCAACTTATCTCTGTCTGTCTCTGTCTCTATCTGTCTTTCTCTCTCTCTCAAATACGAGGTCTGACAATTAGGTTTGTGAACCATCCTAGAAAAAAAATGCTACATATCTCATCACAGAATATCACTATAGTCACCTTTGAAGTACTCCCCTTGGGAAGATATGCACTGATGTCAGCAGCTAGTCCACCTGTCAAAGTAATTTTGGAACTGTTTTTCTGGAATGGCCATCAGAGCTGTCATCGTTATTTGTTCAGATGTGACAATTAAGTTCACAAACTCGCCACTTGCACTTACATTGGTAGCACTGTACAAATAACTCAGTTGGAATACCCTGCCTACTCACCTGATCTGGACCACAATGGCAAAAGATAAAGGAAATATTGAAAGGAAAACATTTGATGACATTCAGGACATCAAGGATAATATGATGATCATTCTGATGGCCAGTCCAGAAAAAAGTTCCAAAATTGCTTTGATGGGTGGACCAGGCACTGGTATCGGTGCATAGCTTCCTAATGGAAGTACTTCAAGGTGATGCATTTGTGAACTTAGTTGTGGGACCTCATATACAATTTTCAATATGGAGTTTTTTCTTGCAATAAACTGAATGTTCCTGTGCCCCCAAATTCACATGTTGAAATCCTAACCCCCAATCTGAGAGGTAATTAGGTCATGAGACTGAGTGTAATCACCGAATCCCATGAGTGGGATTAGTGCCCTGATAAAAGAGACCCTCTTTCCACCACGTGAGGACAGCAGTCTACAATCCAGAAGACAGTCCTCACTTGAACCTGATCATGCCCTGATCTCCAGCTTCCACCCTCCAGAACTGCGAGAAAGAAATACCTGTTGCTTAAGCCACTAAGTCTGTGGTATTCTGTTACAGCAGCCCAAACTAAGACAATTCCCAAACTTTAATGAGCATGTGTGCATGTGACCAAGGGACTTGCTAAAATGCAGTAAGAGTAAGTAGCTCTGGAGTGGCCTCTGAGTCTGTATTTCTCACAAGTTCTCTGTGAGTCTGGATGCTGTGCTGTTGAACCAAGCACCACTCTGAGTCAGGAGGTTCAATTACACATTTTTAAATGAATGCCAGTATGCATGAAGGGGTCTGAGTCACTGTGACTACATGCAAATGGGTACCCCAACTGGGTGCACGTCAGAAGGGAAACTGCAAGTTCACAAACTGCATCCTACAGTAACTGAGTGCTCTCAGAGACCTCCCAGTCAAATGGGACAGAGCAGTCCATGAAACAGGAGCCTTGAGAAGTGAACTGGCAGGCATGGACGTGAAAAGGAGGATGCTTCAATGAGTTGTGGGTTCCGTCCCACTGGAGAAAGAGGATGAGGGCATGAGGAATATTCTGCTCTTCACGCGATAACTCTGTAGACCTATATTCAACCCCCACTGAAGGCAGGAGCCGCCTGGCTCTCAACTGTTAGTATCTGGGACTCAGAAGCAAATACTAAAATCATGTTTCCTCCACATCTGATGAGGAGGAGTGAAATAAACCATGTGCTTTCCCAGGTGGAAGGGGGACAGCATTGTGTTAGCCAATACCCCACCCACTCGCTTTATACAGAAGGCACCCTCAAGGGCAGGAAGCCAATTCAACTCAACCTGTGTTGGTGTCTGTGCAGCAGGTCTCACAACAAAGACAGTTTTCAAAGGGTGACAAGACTAGAAAGAAGGGAGAAACAGGGAAAAGAGGGAGCAGGTGGCAACAGGCACACCCACAATTCAGTGGATGGCATGTAGATTCCAGGCTCTGAAATTGAAGTCACTTTTCATGTAGAAATTGCCTGTAAGATACTACTTGTCATACACCCTTGAGCTTTTCTTTGACCATTTGGCCCAACATCTAACCTGCCAAGGAACACTGGGAAGTTAAATAGATACATATGTGGTAGGTGGGTGGTTACTTATTTCCTTATGACTCCTGAAATGCTCCCCAGGATAATTTTCCACATTTTAAAAGGCAGAAAACCCCAAATATTATTGTGATCAGTCTAGATCTGTGCTGTCTGAAAGAACTGAGAAGACAGGTATGTCTTACACCTATACTGTCCAGTACAGTAGCCACCAGTCATGTGTGGCTGTTATGCAGGTTAAATGAGACTCTCCAATGGGGAGCTGAATTTTATTTAATGTAAATTTAAATTTAAATAGCTGCACAATACCTATAGGTCAATCCCCACTGACGGCAGGAGCCGCCTGGGTCTCAACTTAAACAAGATAACAAACCATTCAAATTTAAGTGGCAAACTAAGGGTTGGCCTTATCTCATGATTGGATGTCTCTATTTCAAGGTCAAGAACCAAAGCAGAACCCTTAATTCTGTCAGCAGGCTGCAGGGCAAGAGAAGGTAAAGGAAAATGTGGTGGCCTTTGGATAGAGGTGACCAAACATTCTGATGAGATAAAGAAGAGGGGGTTTGCCTGACTTTTGTTTTCTTTGGCTTCCTTCTTTTCTTGAGAAGAAGTAGCCCATCTTACTGGTAGAAGAGAATGGAAAGAATCATTGACACTAAAAACTCATCCCAAGTCCTCTTAGACAAAACAGCTATGGTGATGGCATATGGATGCTTCTGTGCCACCAAGCCTCCTGGGTCTCAACTTAAATGAGATAACTAACTATTCAAATTTAAATGGCAAACTAAGGGTTGACCTTATCTCATGATTGGATATCTCTATTTCAAGGTCAAGAACCAAAGCAGAACCACCAATTCTGTCAGCAGGCTGCAGGTCAAGAGACGACAAAGAAAAATGTGGGTGTGCCTGTTGCCACCTGCTCCCTCCTTTCCCTATTTCTCCCTTCTTTCCAGTCTTGTCACCCTTTGAAAACTGTCTTTGTCGTGAGACCTGCTGCACAGACACCAGCACAGGTTGAGTTGAATTGGCTTCCTGCTCTTGAGCGTGTATTCTGGGTCTTGAGACCCAGCTATGCTTGGTGGCATAGAAGCATCCCCCCAATCAGGACTTAAGCAAACATAACTCAATTCGATCAAGAAATCGCGTGAGGTCCACACAGGAAGGTAGCCGGGCTTATAATAATAACAGAGATTTGCCATTTTGGGCATTTGGTGACTTGGGATTCTAGTACCGTATCTGTCACTAGCTTTGGGCTATTGGAGAAGCTGAATCACTTTATCCCAATGGCTGCATGTGAAGATTTAAAAGTATGAATGAGCTGACCTCTGATGTCCTTTGAGCTTGGACTTTAAGAATCTTTGTTTTTAAATCTAGGGTACAGCCATCTGAGCAAAGACTGGCAGGGTCTCCAGTCTTAGCATTCTGCACTCCAGGGGGATAGACTACGTGACTTATTGGAAAGTAGAAAGAAAATATTAGAACCATCCCATCTGTATCACATGCCACTCCAAAAATGAGAAAAATACATATTTATTTAATATTCAAAATAAGGCTGGACGGTAGCACCCACACAGAGTCCATGTGCCAACACATCACATAATTAACTTAACAGAAGGGCACCTGTTGCCTACAGCAGGTGAGGAGCCCGAGGGAAGAGTACAGTGGACACGGCGCCCTTCCGAAGCACACTTGCTTTCTGAGTATTGCAGCATAACGTACTTCACGTGGGTTCGGTTGAGTGAATTTGCCAGTATTATCTGAAATAGTAAAATCTTTGCAACAGTTTGAAATGAGATGAGGGAATGATCATAAAGCCTTTTTATACCATACAGATGTCCACTGATTATCTTTTGGCAAAGAATTCCTGAAAACAGTTAGAGATGAATGATGCCTCCTTCTCTTATAAAGACAACTAATGCAAATATGCTAACTTTTTCTGGAAAGACATGTGATCACCAGCTAAGCTTACACCTAGCAGATATTCTCAAAAAATATACTCACCTGGCACACCTCTTCCCACCACAGCCACACACGTGTCCGTCAAGGTCACATTTTAACAACCAGTGAAAAAGGAGCTGCTTTTTTAAAGAAATGTGTTCTACGAAGAATTTTGAAAGCAAATATCAAGACATTTTTGCCCCCCTCACAAAATGATAAAAATCAGTAGATGTTAAAACTCCCATGTGTCCCAATTTAAAATTTGGAAGCAGAATTATGTAACCTGATTAGAAACATTCCAAAACAAAGAGTTTCAATGAGTTCTGAACCCATTTATTTAAAATATTTAATGCAACACCTTCTGAAAAGTTGTGAGATTAATCAACAGAAATCAGGAAAGGTGGAAAAATATTAACAAAAGTCTTTGCATAATTGGTGAATACAGTTGAACAATTAGCATCTTGATTGAGTAGGTATAGCCCATGATGATTTTCTTCCATCTGAATCTATGTAGTTTGGTGAATCATCAAGTGGGACAGTCACTAAATGTGAATATTAATATAAGCCAAACCTTAAATTAAAATAAGCGGCCCTTACTCATAAACATGATAATTAAAATCATCATACCTTGGAAAATCAAAATGTTTTGGTCTGTTATAAATAATGTTTATTTTTAAACGGTTTACTACATTTTTATTTCTCTTAAATTTATCCTTCATCATATATAAAAATATGGGATGGGGATACAGGTTCTGGGGGGACTGAAGCTTATGCAACATTGAGATCCCTATTTTAAATATAAAAAGTTACAAATAAAAATTAGATATAAAAATTAAATATAATACCTCATTACACAAACCGTATTAATTATAAGTAATTTCTGAATACATGTACATTCCTAAGAACACCTGAGTGAGCACAGCTTCAGATAACACATTCTATCCCCACTACACAAGTTGCCACATCCAAAGCTGTGTTGTTACTCCCTACATGATTGTATTTCTCACATATCTAATATGGTTGACCCCAAATCTGCCAGATTTGCCCCTTCAGTTCTCTTTAAAACTCACTTTTAAAATTTTAAAAAAAAACAACTCATTTTTTTGCTTCCAACTGAGCAGAATTTGACCAGGCTACAACACTTGGCTTCTCAAAATCACTCCCTTTTCCATCATTTGTGCTTGGATAAACAGTCCAATTTATCCCCAAGTATGTGTATAAAATTGTCCGATGTTTCCTCACAGACTGCCTTAATTTGTTTTTCTTTAATTCATGCCTAGGGTAAAAACATCACTAAGGAGTCAGGTGGAGGGAAGAGAAATGCAAAGTGATTTCTTCTCCACAATCCTGACTGAACACCTGTCTTCAAATGTACTGAGTATCAGGACTCCCTGAGGGGCAAAGAGAAGAAAGAGGAGATACCATGTGACTAATGAGAAAAACATTTCATCTCCTCACAGAACAATAAGAAACTTGTCTTCAAACAATTATTACACTACAGCTATCTATGTATGTTTCCTATTTCCTCCCTTAGACTAGAAGCTTTCTGATGACATCATTGTTTTGTTGTTGTTTCTTACTGGTACCAAAACTTACACAGAAGAGAGATTCACTTTCCTTTGGGAAATTAAAAATGTTAACTACCCTGGGAGTTTGGTGCCTGTACTCCCCCCACCCCCCACTCAGCATCCCTTCCCCCTTAATTTGAGTCAAACTCACATTCACATTTTGGGAAGACCCCTTCCTCACTGGCAGTCTACCTACTCCATCTACCCACTCCAAGGATGGAAGACTGTACTAGAGGCCTGGCCAATCAAAGTCCCACATTCTGCAGGCCATGAGGATTTGTTCTGAGAAGTGCCTGTAACTGGGCTAAGCCAATCAAAACAGAGCTCCTAAGAGACAGACTCACCCATCTGAGCCAGAAAGGAATGCCTGGAAGCTGAGAGTCCAAGGATCTAGTCACACACAAAAGTGAGTAGGGCCACACCAAGAGGTGGAGAAAAGCCAGGTCTTGATGACGTCTTATTTCAGCCCCTGAATACCTGACACCAGACTAATCATGAACATTTCACTTCCATGTTGCAATGTGTTTTCTTTTCAACCTGAGTCACATTGGGTGTGTTTTCTCTAGCAGCAACAGAGAGGCTCATAGCTGATATAAGCTTTCACTTTTTAAAATCCCATTCCATTTAAAGCCTGGTGAAATCTAAACTGAACCCTAGTGAAGCCCTTCCCCAAACATTCCTGCCTTCATCCTGCCCATCATCATGCCCTGTTGAGCAGAGAGCTCTCTCTTTTCTCTGCATAAATGTCTCTTTTCCTGCCATGAACATAGTCCCTCCCAAATGGCTTCTATGAATCAGTAATAAAGCTACAAGAGCACTGGGAAAACTGAGTTAAGATGGGCATGGGCATAAAAGATTCAAGTACAGGCTGCCAGGAGTGAAAGTTGGGCACTGATGGGGGAGCAAGACAGTCTACACATAGCCCCCCAAAACACCTGGCCAGCATAGGCCAACTGAGAACTGGAGGCTAGCCCAGTCAAACAAAAGGTTGAAATGTCATTGCAACAGGGCAATGATGTTTTACATTGCAATACAGTATTTGCAATGTTGAGAGGTATCCTGGTGTGGGTTCTCCAAAAGTCAAGTCTCAGATAAAGACTTGGGTACAAGTTGTTTATTTTGGAGGAGGTCCCAGGAAAGAGGAGGGAAAGGACATGGACAACAAGGCAGGGAAAGAGATATATACAAATGCATCATGAGGGTTGTTGCTGTTGGCAACAAGGGCATGATCCTGCTGGAAGTTTGAGCATGCATCCAGAATGACTCCCAAAATCATCCACCTGAGGATGAGGGCTTCCATCCCCCACTCATTGGGGGTTGCCCCAGGAGCATGAACTCCCCAAATTCCAGGCTGCACTTTTGAGCAGATCAAGGCAGCTCCCACCTCTCAGGAAGACCCTGATCCAGAAAGCAGAAAACTATGTGGCCCATGCTTGGGATGGTGCTTGGGGTCACTGTCACTGCAACAGGCATCTGGGTCTCCACTGAGTTGCCCACTGCAGCTGTGGCTGGGGCCTGTCTTGAAGGACACCCAAGGATGGCAGCTCCCAAAGATAACCTTGAACTCATCTTGGAAGCAACATCTCTTGAAGCAAGTGG
Source organism: Carlito syrichta (assembly GCF_000164805.1). NCBI lineage: Eukaryota > Metazoa > Chordata > Mammalia > Primates > Tarsiidae > Carlito > Carlito syrichta. The sequence goes on along the minus strand of NW_007251414.1, from coordinate 145,183 downwards.
GTAGATGTGTTTGGTCCAGGGCCATGGACACACAGATTTTCTAATAATGTGTGTGTTCCTTTTGTGCTCCCTCCTCTCACCATGGAGCTTGATGCCAGATCAAAAATCCGAACAGTGAGAAGGACAGTGCTGGGGAGAGGAGGGCAATTTCCATTTAAACACAAAGTTGCTTCTTTCTTGTCACTTTTTCCTATGCTTTGGCCCACTGCTTGCACCCTTCCAAGTTGGAAACTGAAACCGGCAACAGGAGAATAACAAGGCTGGCTGGAAGAAAAGAGAGGATCCATGCTCTCTCCGTTTCAGTGCCAAGTCTGAAATCCATGGCAGGTAAGGAGGACAGAGGAGAGGACAAGGCTGGGCCAGACCAGGACAGCTGATATAAGCCAGACCCTCCTTGCCACCACCTGCTACCTGAGCAGCAGGAAGGCTTCTCACACACCATCCTTGATGTGATCCCCAATGAACCCCCATGAATGTATTTCAGTTGAATAGGGATATACCTAAGTCACTGGGGTTTGTCCTGACACTGATCATCAATGAAAATTCTCCCCCTTGGAAACACTCACTGAAAATGATCATCTATATTCAGTATGCAGGATCTGTTATGTGCCCCTAGCTGAGGGCCTTGTCCCACTCTGTGCAGTTTGCTGCTTAAGGACTTTTCTCCAGCCCATGTCCTCTCTCCCCAAATCACACAAGACCATTCCCTTCTCAATGCTCTAAGTTACCCCATTTATCACAGCCACTACCCTCCAAGGTTCATGGGTCCTCCAACAAGAAGCTAGAAGGAAGAAAGAAAAGCAAAAGGCTTTGCCCATTGTTTCTAAAAGTAAAGGAGGCAGGAACAAGGGAGAAGTGTCAACAATAGAACACACACACAGGCTGAGGGGGTGAAGAAACAAGGGTTTCTGGGAGTGTAATGGCACGTTGTCTCTTCTGGAATCATGTAAGGTCTTTCCATGGCAGAAAGATGAGTAGTGGTGAAAGGGAAAATGATTTAGAGGCAAATGTTGGGAAGTTCACATACACCTATACACCGTTGCACACTGCCCAGCACACACTCTTACGGAGGGTAGACATTGCTGAAATGATGTCTATACTGTATTCAGAAATAACAGTAGTAGCAAGAGCAATCATTGTTGTAGAGTGGGTGGGGATAGTAAATTAGTAAATGTCCCCATGGTAGAGACCATGAACACTGTCCTTTTCTCAAGATTCTCAAGCCTTCTACCCTTCCCCAATGAGTAGCAGCAGGAAATTATAAAGACAGGGAGGCTTGACCCTACCTCAACTCCAGGGATAGGACACGATTATTGTAACATAATTGGGGGAATCAGCAAATGGCCTCCTGCTGGCCAAAGGGACTAGGTCAGGAAGAAGTAAGTGGCCCCATTCTGGCCAATGAGATGTGAGGGGAGTTTTGCTGGTGGCTTATGGAAAGGAAGGCCTCTCACTCTTCAGAAGGGGCTGCTAATGTCATTTTTCTCTCTCTTCTGTGTGTGGAGGCAATGCCTGGAGCCACTGAAGCCATTTTGCCAGATGGGGGAAGCCAGCTTTGGGATGAAGCTAACATAAGAAGGGAGGGAAAGGAGAGATCCGAACTGGGTCCTTGATGGCATCACTGGTCTGCTGATCAAGCCAGCCTTGACACACACACTACCTGCAGAAGCATCTGCTTGTGAATCCCTCAATGCATTCAGCATTTTACATTGTTTGCTGTTTTTGACAGCAGAAAGCCTCCTGACTTATGTGTCAGATGAAGCCTTTTGTTGAGAAGATAGAAGCACTGCCAAAGAAACATCAGACTTTGGTCTAATATATTGCTCTGTAACTCTGACCTAAGTGGCTTCATGACTGCATGAACTTCTTCCTAGAAGTCAACCCCACACACAGGTACACTGTGCCACATGCCAGCCTCCCTGGACATAAAGGTTTTTAATAAAGGCAGTGCATGCTCATCGCCCATGTACCTTCTCAGGGGCCCATCACCCATCAAGTCATGTCCATCTGTAGAGTGAGTAAGAGCCTCACCACATTCTCCCCATCCCCACCAGGGCAGCATAACTGCCAGTACTAGTGTCCCTCAGCTCTAGAGTGCAGTAAGGAAGGAGGACAGACAGGGACGAGGAGTCCCTGGAATAAGTTCCCGTCTCTCTGAGGCCACCCTGATTTGGTTTCCAATTAGAAACACATTGAAGCTGTGACTCAGTTGATTCTGTCTCTCTGATGACAGGCTGGCTACCACCAGATGATAAACAGGAAGTCCCTGAGTAAGAGGAGCGTGTCAGTCCACGCCAGAGGGGGTTACCTAACTTGGGAGGGCAGAGCGCCAGTCACCACGTCCCACCCTGAAAGGGACACCCATGGCAGTGATCCCCTACAGGCCTTCTGCAAAGGATCACAGAAGAATACAGTGGCCTCATAACCTCTGTCTTGCACGGGAAGTAATAAACCAGAAAAGTCTCTTCCAAGGCCAGGCTCAGTGGCTCAGCCTGTAATCCCAGCGCTTTGGGAGGCCGAGGTGAGTGGATTGCCTGAGCCCGTGGGTTCAAG
>NW_007251414.1:114675-142610 GCF_000164805.1 Carlito syrichta | reverse complement strand
TTGCCTGAGCCCGCAGGTTCGAGACCCACCTGGACAACTTGGCAAGACCTCATCTCTACAGTAAATCAAAAATCAGCCGGGCGTGGTAGCGCGCGCCTGTAGTTCAGCGACTTGGAAGGCTGAGGCGGAAGGATCGCCAGAGCCCAGCAGGTCGACGCTGCAGTGGCCGGGAGCGGCCACTGCACTCCAGTCGGGGTGACAAGAGTACGACTCCAACTCAAAAAAAAAAAAAAAAAATCTCTTCCTTAGAAGCAAATGTAACAGCTCTTTGTACGAATTTGCACAGAGGATTCACATGTTGTAAACTGAGACATTTTTGTCTCTGGTTCTTTTGTCTTCGGTTTGGGTTTACTTGACTTTACAATAACGACTGCTCTTGCTATGCCTGTTATTTCTAAATACAATACAGATCTAACTTCAGCAATGTCTGCCCTGCCCTCTGTGAGACTGTGTGCTGGCCACCGGGCAGAGGGATACGTGTACTTGAAGTCATAATATTTGCCATCCTGAGTGTGCCCATCTCATGCCAGGCATAGTCTGGGTACTTAAGTCACATCTTATACCTTCCTTAATCACACAACAGCCTTGTGAGCTCGGTATTGCTATCCCTACTTCCGAAATAAGATATCACTAGCCCAGAATCCTGTCTAACAACTTACTAAGGGTCACAAGCTATACATCATCTCTGTACTGGACTAGACTTGGCGCAGGCAGCCGTTGGTCCAGCGTCAGCCTTGGGACTGTCCTGGCAGAAGAAAGGAGGTCAGCTCAGGTTCACAGGCCCAGAGTGGCAGAGCCAGGCCTGGTACCCCGCCAAGATCTTCCCTTGTCTTTAGACTCAGCACACCTGGATTCACACCCCAGCTTCACTAATGTGTTATTTTACATGCTCTTCCCCTCAGTGTTTCCATCTGAGACATGGGAGGGAGAGGGCTGGTTTGTTAAAGAGGTAAGTAAGACAGGGACATCAAAAAGAGATTGTCCTGCAGCAAGAAAAAAAACTATAACTATGGCAAAATGACAATGGTGAAATCTTGAGGGTGAGTGTCTGTTTCTTATTTAATTTTTTTCAATGTTTCTGTGCAGTTTAACATTTTCATGTACACTGTTGGGGAGACATAATGTTGCGAATATCTCTGTAGTTCATTAGGATGGATAACACTTGTAATATCCAGCAGTGATATAAAGAAAGATCAAGGCTAGGCGCGGTGACTCATGCTTGTCATACCAGCACTTTGGGAGGTCGAGGCAGGAGTATTGCTTGAGGGCAGGAGTTTAGCAGCCTGGGCAGCGTAGCAAAACCTTGGCCTGGGGAAAAAAGTGAGACCCTGACTCAAAAAGTAAAAAGGAAAGAAAGAAAGAAGGGAGGAAGGGAAAAAGGGAGGAATGGAGGAAGGAAGGAAGGAAGGAAGGAAGGAAGGAAGGAAGGAAGGAAGGAAGGAAGCAGCAGTAAGGGCTATGGCCAAACCTGATGTGCTCAACTAACTCCTCTCCAAGTGGCCATACCTGGCTATGTGACCACTGTGTGGTCACAGTGGAGCATGGCTGTTTAGCAGTACCCTGTTTCCAAGACTGTATCCACTGTGCTTAGAGGCCTCTGGGACCCCCAACTGTTACCACCAGAGTGATGTGATGCTGACCCAGTCGCTAAGTGCTTTATAAACATCCATGGTCAGCAAAAGAATGTCCCAGTGGTGTCCAGTGGGCAGAAGCAGCCCATTCCAGAACCAAGGCTCGTGTGGGCCATGGCCTTCGCCCCCAAGACACCTGCACGATGGAATCAGAGTGTCCCAGGACCCCAGTGTCTCTCAAGCTGTACACTCACCTCATTTCCTCTTCCCGAAGTGCCGTGCAACTTGTCCTCTTATCAGAGGGGTTTGGAGGGCCTCCCCTCAGTAGCAAAGGTATGCCAGTAAGAGGTCCTTTTCTAGCAGAGCCACAAAATAACATGGCTTAGGGACAAATGATCTCTGAGTGGCTCTGTTTTCAATCCTTCCTCGAGATACTATTATTACTTGAAACTTACCTGCCTCTAATTTAATTGTCAAACAGGGCCTACCCTACCCCTGTTTTAACATTCACTTGGAAATCTTCTAGCAAAAAAGGCTCACTTCTCTGGTAAATCATTGCCAGAACAAGATAGGGCCTCAATGCCATCTGCTTGAACATCCCGCAAACCACACTGACCTCTGAAGACACTGACCTTCCCTCGTGTTAGTCACCCCTGCGCACGCTCCGTGCCTGCTACATCTCCGGAGTTCTCTGAAATGTGCGCACTTTGTGGAAAAACCATGGGGAGGTGTCCACTCTGAAATCTGCCTCATCAGGACTGTGCCTGTGACTGTTCCTCTGTGTATCTACTTATCATTTTAAACGCCCGGGACTCAGTGAAGTTTGCTTTTGTCTTGTTTTCTGGAAAAAGTGTCCACAGTGGCTTTTGCTGAAAGCCCTCCCTTCCCTGTGCCTTTGCCCAAACCCTGAAATGGGTAAGGAGTACTCATGGAGCAAGAAGCAGCCGGTCAGGAATAGTGAAGGTAGAGGGGACAAAGGTGCCTGCAGCTGGGACCCCAAGACCAGGAGCACTGGCACCAGTTGTCTAACTGAAAACAGGTAAAAAGAGAGGTAAAATAGTTTAGGGACAGCATTCCAAACAGGAGGCTGCCTGAGTGCACATGCTGGAGAATAGAGAGACTGACAAGGGCTCAATCCCCAGGGCTCAACTCCTACCAGCCTTTAAGAAGCAGGTGAGCCGTGCTTGGTGGCTCACACCTATAATCCTAGCACTCTGGGAAGCTGAGGCGGCAGGATCAATTGGGCACAGGAGTTTCAGACCAGTCTAGGTAACATAGCAAGACTCCACATCTACAAAAAAAAAAAAAACCTAACCAGGCATGGCTGTGCACACCTGTAGTCCTAGCTATTCAGGAAGATCACTTGAGTCCAGGAGTTAGAGGCTGCAATGAGGCATGGTCACACCACAACACTGCAGCCTGGGTGACAGAGCAAGACTCCGCCTCCAAAACAAAAACAAGAACAAAACAAAACAAAAACAAGAACAAAATAAAATTAAAAAAGCCGAAAAGGGGAAGACCCATTCTCACAATGGAAATACACATGATGTCCAGGAGCTCAGTGGACTTTTTTATTCTGGTTTGTTTTTAAAGACCCTAACACCCCAGTTCTTGCAGGAGTTCGGCCTCCTGCAAAGGGATATAACTTAGATTTCTGACTTCCCTACAGCACCCAGCAAAAGGCAGGAACAGATAAAGAATTCCTGTGGGAAGACTAAAGCTAAAAAGATGTTTCCGGCATCTTCAGCCCTTCATGGAGGTGCAGCTGGGAGTCAAGATTTGTGTCTTGACGCTGAGCCTTTTGGGGATTAAAAGACGCCCCCTTGGTCTCCTACTGGACCATACAGGAGGTGGGGAATCCAGGCACCCACACTTGGCTGACCCTAACTAGGGAATTTGCTCCCTGATCCTCTGGGCCTGTCACTCGACAGGGACGGTCTTAGAGACAAACTTGTAAGAGGAAGATCAATGAAGGAAACCACTGCTCAGGCCCAGACTATAAATTTTTTAAAACAGCCCATCCATGATTACAGATGGTGCCCAGTGGCTCATGGGGACGAGAGAAGTGACGGTCCCAGCTCCCAGGCTCACCTTACATGACTCTGTGTCTCTTTTCAGGATTTCTCTTTAAAAATCTATTTCTGCATTTTTTTAAAGACCCAAATGAACTTTTTTTCAAATTGGGTTTGAGCCATGATACCAGATGAGTCATCAGAAGGCCAAACCTGGAGATCATTTCATGGAAGAATATAATTTTGGAACCAGGAAGGTCCTTAGAGAGGGCATGGTGCTGCAGTCCAACAGAAATAGAATGCGAGCCATGCAAGCCGTTCCAGATTTTCTAGCAGGCATATTAAAAATGCAAAACCCAACAGGTGAAATTAATTTTAAAAAATATATTCTGCTTAACCCGATATATCCAAAATATTATCATTTCAACACGTAAGAATTATTAAAATGGTTTTACTAGCTTTATTGAGCTATAACTTAAGCTTTCACTCATGTAAAGTATACAATTCAATGGTTTTCAGTGTATTTACAGAGTTGTGCAACTATCACCATCATCTAATTTTAGAATATTTTCATCACCTAAGCCAAGCACAGTGGCTCATGCCTATAACCCCAGCACTTTGGGAGGCTGAGGCAGGAGGATCATTTGAGCCCAGAAGTTCGAGATCAGCCTGGGCAACATAGTGAGACCTCATTTCTACAAAAAAAAAAAAAAAGAATTAAAACTTAGCTGGGCATGGTGGCACATGCCTGTCATCCCTGCACTTTGGGAAGCTGAGATGGAAGAAATGCCTGAGCCTTGGAGGTTGAGGCTGCAATGAGCCATGATCATGCCACTGCACTCTAGTCTGAGTGACAGAGTGAGACTCTAAACTAAAAAAAAAAAAAAAAAAAAAGACTATTTCATCACACTAAAAAAGACACTTAGCACCTATTAGCAGTAACTCCCCGCTATCCCCCCGCCTACCCCAGACAACCACGAATCTGCTGTTTCCCTGTCCATCTATAGATCTGCCTATTTTGAACCTGTCATATAAATGGAATCACAATCTGAGGTCTTTGGTGAGTAGTTTAGTGAACCATGTCTTCAAGGTTCACTCACATTGTAGCTTGCATCAGGGCTCCATTCCTCTTCATTGGACTAAACCCATTGTATGGATATGAAATCATGAAGGAGCTCTTCTCCCTCCTTTTTTTGTCCTAAGATCTCAAAAGCCAGCAGGCATTTCACATTCACGGCACATCTCACCTGGCGAGCCATGTCCTAAGTGCCCAGGGTCTCGATTGGCTCAGGGCTCCCACGCTGGACAGCACAGATCTGGCCTGTCTCTCTCTAGGAAACTAAATAAAACCCTGGAAGGACAGTGACTTGCCCGAGATCACATGCCAGTCAGTGGCTCCCGCTGAGCGTGAACCCAAGTGTTTCTGAGCCCATCAGGAGGCACCATGCTACCTCCTAACCATGCTCAGGGCCAGGTGGAGAAGACAAGGGAGAAAATCCAGCTGGCTACACAGACCTGTGGAAGCCCACTTCTTTTCGACAATATTCCAGATATTGTTGACCTTGTTTTTCACCAGGGCACAGGCCCAGCGAAACAAGGGTAGGGGCAACCCAGCCACAATCACCCTAAGAAAGCAACTCTCCACCCTGTAGAAAAGCGGGTTCCCAGTAGCAGCATCCATGGACAGACAATAAAGCTTAAACTGATGGGTTCCTATGAATGAGCCACTTCGCTCCCCCAAGGCCCCTTGGCAGAGGCATGATCTGCACATCTCCCTGCTTTATAGGATAGTCATGGAGATAAGATGTAGACACACCTGTGCAGGGGAAACCTGCTGATAACCAGAGTCAATGCACTTCCATTCCTTGTAAATAACATCCCCATGTGGATCCCCACACAGTGAGCCAACGGTGTTTACTACTTCTGGGAAAGGGCAGAACAGACACACCCTTATTTTTCCTTTTTCTTTTTCTTTTCTTTTTTTTTTTTTTTTTGAGTTGGACTCTAACTGTGTCACCAAGGCTGGAGTGCAGTGGCTCGCTCACAGTCACCACAACCTTGACCTGCTAGGCTCAGAGGATCCTTCTACCTCAGCCTTCCAAGTAGCTGAAACTACAGGCATGCACATGCCTGGCTAATTTTTTGATGTATTGTAGAGACGATGCCTCACCGAGTTGGGCTGGTCTCGAACCCGTGGGCTTAGGCAGTCCTCACGCCTCCGCCTCCCAAAGTGCTGGGATTATGGGCATGAGCCACTGTGCTCGGCTCACCCTTCCTTCTATAAATAGAATAGAAATAGTTAATCATAATAGCAAGCACTTGATGGCAGATAGGATGTACCAGATAGTCTTCTGAGTGGTATACAGTAGTTTTAGTTCTCATGACCCTATGTGGGAGGTATTACTATTATTATCTGCATTTAAAGATGAAAAAAGGAATGGCACAGAGAGGTGAAATCTCTTTCTCAAGGTCACAGAGTTGGTATGCAGCACAGCCAGCATCTGAGCCCAGGCAGTCTGACCCCAGTATACAGGTTCCTGACCGCCATACTGCCTTTGAGAAACCCAGAACCCCAGGTAACCCCTCCCTGCCAAGTCTCCTTCTCCTCAGTGACACCTAAAGGTCTCCCAGCCTGGGCTGTGTCTCCTGCAGATTCTTGCCTTCCAGTTCCGGAGAGCGTTTGTGGCTGCCCTGATTGGGCTTCCCACCCTCGAGGCATGAGTCAGGAGGATGAAAAAAGTTTGTTTCCTTTTGCTTAAGAGTTATCATGACTTGTCATCACGCTTGTTGTACAAGCCACAAGGGTCTGAGTTATTCAATTAGAAGGAAAGCTGCTGAGTTTGTTGCTGAGGAATGACAAACTCCATAATGCTTAAATTCTCTGCTTTTGTCCCCAGATCCGTGTCCACTCAACCCGACTACTAGGAGTGCTGAGATATCCCAGCCCAGGATGGCAAGCAGCCCGTGAGCATGGGGAGGTGGTGTCCCCACAGGTGAGCTCCCTTCACCAGCATTTACTCACAGAAGATTGAGTTCCCACAACCTGTTAAGGGGCCCCTGGAGCATTGTGGTGACCACACAGAGGCAGAGCTGGTGTCCAATCAGGAGCAGACTGCCTGGGCAATGTCCCCTGTGGGAGCACACTGGTATGGTGCAGGCCAGAGGCCACAATCTGGCTGGAGATGGCTACAGCCATGTTTAGTTTGTTCCTACAATGTTGCCAAAGTTCTTCAATTTCATATCAAAAGCCAGATTTCCAGTTTCTCTTGAACAGTGGGGCAAGTGGCAACATGGGCCAGAGTTCATGCCATGTGTGCAGAGGGGAGAGGCTACCCTGCACTGAATAGGAAAAGTTCTTTGTACTTGTCACAGTTCCCACCACTTCCTATTGTCTCTCAGCAGGCCCTGTGATTTCAACATGGAATGTGCATACTGGACTTGGCCATGAGAGGAGGACAGTGAGGCCTAGGTTTATCAGACTTCTCACTGTTGTGAGATCCTGTTTTGGCCTCACATGTGAATAGCTTGTTTCTCTCTCTCCTCCAGAAGCTCTCTGAGGAAGGGGCAACTCCATATACATCTCGTGGCTCCTCTTTCTGTCTGACTGGGTTGGCTCATAGTAGGTTCCCCATGACGTGATGTGACGTGAAAAGTGCCTATGGGAAACCTAGGAGGACGAAGGTGACAGAGGCAGGATTCACATGGCTTCTTGGTCAGCCATGCACTGAGACCTCGGAAGGTGACAGAGGATGTGCCCTGTGGTTCCTACCGGCAAAGATGCTGATGCCTCAAAACCAATAACCGTGAAACGATCCAAGAAGTGAATGCCAGAGGATGCGGTGAGGGTCCAGAGGATTCCAACTCGACTGCTCAGAACCAGCCTATGCCACATACCTTCACAGGTATGTGCCTCTCTTGAAGGGGAAACACCTTGAAAAGGATGAACTCTGGCAACTGAGTGGTGGGTCCTGGATTGAAATGTCCGGGACGCAGCCAGGGCCCTGGGACATCCCAAAAAGCCCAGGAGAAGTGAGGCTTTAGGACTGTAACCTCCTCCACTTACTCCCATGGGAAAGGGCAGTTGAGCCCCAGGACCTTCTATAAACCATGCCATCCCATCTGCTGCCTGGGGGCACATAGGACTCGCTCCATTGCCCAACCCCATGCAAAGGCCTCAGTGGGAGAAGCACCCATTACATGATCACATCAATCTCAAGGTACTCATGGCTCTACCATGAGACTGAAAGCAAGTGTCACCACTTCTGGACATCTCTTTAGCATTTAGCACAGAGCTATGGACACATTCATTCTATATATGAGGGGGGATCCTCAGAAAACCACAATTCATTTATTTAAAAACTTGTGTATTTATTCTTACATGTTTAAACTTTAGACACTTTCAAAGTACTCTTTGTCTGATGCAATACACCCTATCTAGATGCTTTATCCACTGCTCAAAACAGTTTTGAACTCATCAATTTAACGCCTTTTAGTGCTTCTGCCACTTTTTTCCCACCTCTTTTACATCAACAAAACATTTCTTTTTAAGTACTTTTTTCATCTTGGAAAACCAAAAAAAGTTGCTGGAGCAAGCGATCAGGTGAATAGGGAGATCAGGTGAATAGGGCATGAACGTCATGCTGTTTTGGGTCAAAAACTGCTGAACACTCAGCACAGTGTGGGAAGGTGGGCTTGTAAATCACCCAACATGAAATGGGCAAACACATTGAAAAATTCTGTAGCTGAACGCAGCCTGTCACAACGCTAGCGGGTCCACTGATGCTGATGGGTTCCTAGAACACTTACCTAGCAGGGGAAGCCTGCACTACAAGGGGCCCAACTTCCAAAAGATAATTCTCAGGGTTTTTTTAGTGTTCTCCCCTCATATATTGACCCCTCTCCCATACCAGAGGCTCTTTCAGAGGCTCCAAAGAAGTCCATTATGGGAGCTCCATGAGAATCTGTTGAGTAAGCTCCACAGAGCTGCTTTCTGCTTACTTTATTCAACCTAGTGACAAAGTCATGTACAAATGAACATACCAAGAAGGCTTGAGGGAAACTGCAAGGGGCTTCTGGAAAATGCATCCCCCATTCAAATTTTAAGCAATGTTGAAGCTAAAATATGAGGGGTAGGAGGGAAAAAGGGAACAGCTTTGAATATCTGCTTATTGGAAAAGATGATATTGAACCCCTCTGTCAGCTAGCTGATTTCAACAGATGACAGCAATGATTAAAATCAGCTGTCTGGGTTAATTAGCAACCATGACCGCAAGTGTATTGTTACTCTGTCACCACCACAATTTTTCTTCTTGCTCCAAGCCTTGGTGGCAAAGATTTTGCTACCAGAAACTGCTGAGACCTCCCAAGAGCCAAGGGTCTCTCCAGTACAAAGGTCATCTCAGTTCACCCTGCCTCCTCCTAATCTGCCCCTTCTGCTATTGAAAGACTGTTTGGCTCTGTTTCCAAGCTGGCCCCAACACCTCTTCAAACTTCAGTCCATGGCTGTCTGGGGTAACATTCACTCTGGCTAATATGGCCCGTTGTATAGAGAGGAACAATGCTCGCCCAAGATGGTTGTAAAAGATAACAAGGAATTTATTAGGTTACACACAGCACTCTGTGCTGTCTTTCATGGCTTCAACCACTGCCATAAATTTCAAATCTACACTGCTAAGCTGTAACCACTGAGAATGCGGCCTGGCCACAGGGAGAGACCATCTGGGGGCCACACATCCCAGGGCATGAGATGTTCAGAAGATCCGGGACCCAGAGACTATCTAAAGTAAGAAGAGTGGGGTCAGCTGGACTCTCTGGTCACCATCTGGGAAAGTCACCCAATGGGTCAGTAGAGAGGACAGACAGCAGGGAAGTCCCCTTTATGTCCGCTTGAGCACCCTGGCTGCTCTGGTGCAGTGTCCTGCCCACAGCTTCCTAACTGTGGGCCCTACATCTCCTGTCTCCTCCACCGAGAGCTCGCTTCAGCCCCAGAACAGACACAGCTTAGGAGATAACTCAGGGGAGGGGAGGGATGGGGATAACACTTAGCTTGCAGGGCAGGAGTCCTTAATCCCCTGGCCATGGACCAGTACTAGGACCATAGACCAGCACTGAGTTGCACAGCAGGAGATGAGCTGCGTGTAAGTGAAGCCTCATCTGCATTTACGGCCACTTGCCATCGCTCACATGACCACCTGAGCTCTGCCTCCTGTCAGATCAGCACCAAAATGCCTGCTTTCACTTCCAACAGTCTATCTTTGTAAAGCAGGGTTTTCTGCAGTGACAGCAAACAAACGAGATTACAGAGTAGACTGGACATAAGCAATACACTTGGGGTGTTGCTGTCTCCCATCACCCCCAGACGGGACCATCTATCTAGTTGCAGGAAAATTAACTCAGGACTCCCACTGACTCTGCATCATGGTGAATTGTATGATTATTTCATTACATATTACAAGGTAACAATAATTTCATTATATATTACAATGTAATAGTAATAGAAATAAAGTGCACAATAAATGTAATGGCTTGAATCAACCCAAACCATCCCCCACCTCACCCCAGATCTGTGGAAAAACTGTCTTCCACAAAAACAGTCACTGATACCAAAAAGGTTGGGGACAGCTGCCATAAGGAACTGGATTGGGTGGATAAATATCCCGGTCTCCTTATCGCTCTCGTGGGACAAGTCTGAGGCCAGTTCCACACTGTCTCCCAGAGACTCTCCACTAGGGTGGGCCCCAGGTGTCCCCTGCAATATTCCGCCTAGGAATGTATCTTTTATCAGCCCTTCCCCCATCTTGTCTCACCTCCTTCCCTCTCTCGTGCTTCCTGAGTCACCTCCTTAGACCTAAGTGCTTGCCTGAGGGTCTGCTTTTAGGCGAACCCAAAGCAAGACACTGGCTAAACAGAAATAATTTGAATTTGTATGTTCTTGTTTTCCTTCCCTGTCTGTGGCTTATTCCATGGGGAATACTTCAGCCCTCTCTTACTATTCCTAATATAGAAACAGTGGACATAAGAAAATGCTAGAAGGAAGAAGGAGCACCTCTGACCCAAGTGAGCAGTGAGTGGCCATATTGGCTGAATGTTGCCCACCAGCAGTTATACTGGCACTTCCCTAGATATCCCCAAAATCTCTGCTTACATCACCTTCCATTTAGGGGACGAGAGGAATTTCTCATTCTGAGTACCATTCAACATCTTCATGGGCAGTGGCACAGCATAAGACAGGGAGAAGAAATTGGCTATCAATTAGTGTTCTGTAATGGTACCAGGATAGAAGAGTGGTAGCCAGCATGCCAGGCATTTGAAATCATTTCCACATGGAAAAGTGAAACATTTTCAGAATTACACAAACTAAAAAAAAAAAAAAAATCAAAATTTAGTTCTAACACCCAACAGAGGTAAGATCTTGGGCATATGAATTTGCCTGTCTACACCTTAGTTTCCTCAGCTGTGAAAATACAGGTAATGGCTTCTATTCTGTAAGGCTATCACAAGGTGTGTGTTTGATACTATGTGAAATCTCCCGGCACACTCCCAGATAAATAAACATTGGGTTCCCTTCACCCCTGGAAGCCAGGAAGCTCCTTTATAAAAAGTGTTCTGAGCCAGGTGCTGTGGTTCAAGCCTGTAATCCCAGCAATGTGGGAGACCAAGGCGAGAGGATTGCCTGAGTCCAGGGGTTTGAAACCAGACTGGGTGACTTGGTAAGACCTTGTCTCTACAATATAAAAAAATTAGCTGGGTTTGGTAGTGCGTGCCTATAGTTCTGGTCACTTGGAAAGCTGAGGCGGAAGGATCACCTGAGCCCAGCAGGTTGATGCTGGGGTGGCCGTGAGTGTGCCACTGTACTCCAACCTGGGAGACTCTGACTCAAAAAAAAAAGTGTTCTGGATTTCTTAAGCAAATGCATTATTTGCCAAAACAACTTAATATATTTAATGGCAAAGGATTTTTAAAAATTTGAAAAAGCTCTAAGATCATGAACCTCTCTCTCTCTCTGGCCACGCCTCTCTGGTTGAAGTAGTTTTTCCATGGAATTCAGCCCTCCAGGCAAAGACATCTGATTCTAAATAAACTATAACACACCCTTCAGAGTATGGTAATTCTCAGGTCAATTAAAAACACTGAAGAAAGAAGATGCTGAGAAACAGAACTGGCTTTGATAAAGCATGCTTTGAATAATTAATCAACAACTATGCAAGTTTAAACTGTGTCCATTAGTCGATTGTTCTGTTTAGAAAAGGGACTGTCCCATTTGGCATGCCAGGACGGGGACCGTATCCCAACCTGAGGAACCTGATGCTCCTGACAGTGTGTCTATCCCGGCAATCAAGATAGTGGAAACTTGTGCAAGCGAGAAGTAACTCTAAAACCTCGTGCAAATTGTATAAGCAGTGGTTTGGAAAATATGCTGGAAAGTTAGCTGCCAAAAGCCAAAAATGAGAGCAATTTACAGCACTTGCAGTGGCCAGCAAATATGTCAGAGACTAGCACTGAGCCCAGCCCAAAATAGACACTGCACACATGGCTGTCAAGTGACTGAATGGCCGCCGGACCCTGCACATCTCTCCTGCACACCTGGGATGCTCACAAGACAGTATGTGAAGACTGTACAGGGGAAAGGTAGTCTTTCAGATCAAACAAAGGACAAGAAACAAAGATGCAAAAGGTGGGCACGTCTCTCACCCTCAAGAAACGACCTTCTGCGCAGGCTGGGCACAGGCAGTCCCTGCTTTGCACAGTTCTGAAAGGTACTAATTGAGTTAAACAACACCAGTGCCCCAATAATGTGGTGTATTAACTGCAAGTAATTGCTACAAGCATACACTTCACCTCTAACTCTTCAGCCCAAACACCACCACACAAATAACACACGCAATGGGGTTGGTGACCAACATGTCCATTTTTTCAAAGTGGGTCACAAAGGGGCACTGTGCCTCAGTTACAGCAAATCCTGAAGCTGCCTCCCGTCTCCCAGCGATAAACCCATGTGACATTTTACAAGATGGATAATCGAAAGAAGGAATCTGCCCCCAAGACAAAAGTGAAGCAAAGAAATGAAGATTGCTAACACTGGAAGCGAAGTGTGGATGGCGCATGGAATTACAAAAGAAACAGCTGATTGTGGGGACTTTGACACTCATGTATGCACTAGAGACCTTATTGATGCGGTCACAGGAATCAGTGAAGACAGACCTCACACAAATGAAGAAAGCAGTCATGAGAAAAAGGACAATGTGCCAAAGGAACCCCTGAAGATGGTTCACGATGTTGAGAGCACACGAGATAAAATGTTGGAAGCTGACCCAAACTTAGAAAAGAGTATGGTAACTTGCCAGTGAAGATGTACTGTTCAAACTACTCTTGATAATTTTTTTTTTTTACAAAGGCATAAAACACTTTGAGTCCCAAAATTATAATGGCTTTTCCACTCAAAACTGACAAATTATAATTGTATATATTGATGGAGTAAAAAGTGATGCTGGGATACATGGATATAATGCAGAAGGACTGAATCAAGAGAATCAGCACATCCATCACCTCAAGTATGCACCATTCATTTCTCCAGCCTAACTGGAAATTTGCATCCTTTGATCCACATTTCCCCCTCTCCCCAGGCTCTGGTACCCACTGTTCTGCTCTCTGCTTATACATGCTTGATTATTTTAGATTCCACAGATAAGTGAGATCACGCACTATTTGCCTTTCTGTGCCTCTCTCATTTCTCTTACCATGATGTCCTTCAGAGTCACCTGCTGCAAATGACATCATGTCCCTCTTTTTAAAGTCTAAATAGTATTCCAGGGTGTTTACATAGCACATTTTCTTTATATGTTCATCTGTCAATGACACTTAGGTTGATTCCGTGGCTTGGCTATTGTGAATAGTGCTGCAGTGAGCCTGAGAGTGCAAATTTCTCTACTACAAATCAATTTCAAATTCTTTGGCTACAGACCCACAAGTGGAATTACTGGATCCTACGGTACCTCTACTTTTTGAAGGAACCTCCATGCTATTTTCTACAATGGCCGTATGAATGCACATGGTCACCAACAGTGTACTAGGGAACTCCCTTGTCTCCACATCAATATTTCTAATGTTTTAAATTAAATGCACTAACTAAATGTTAATTTTATTATTTTCCATTCCACTATACTTTTATAACAAATACTACAAGAGTTTTTAATGGTTTGACCAAAAAGTTTAAAGTTTATAAAACCATTATACTTCTTATTAATTATTAAGGTCATACTGCACAGTTTCAACTTACATGATCATTTTTAAGATCTGACTTCCCATTTATCAAGTCATTCTTTGAAGGATGGATTTCTCCACTGAATGCCCCCAACCACCTTAACATAGATACTTATCACCCCTGATTATGAAGGAGGAAACTGAGTTTGAGAGAAAATGAGGCCCTAACTCAAAGCCACACAATTAGAACTATAAGTCCTATGACAGTGCCGTCCAGTAGAAATAAGATGTCAGCCAATGCTAGCCACACAGGGAACTGTAAGTTGTCTAGTGTTCATAGCGTAGAAGTTTGTTAAAATAATTGTAACAATTTTTACGGACCAAGTTTGTCACGAAGTCTGTGTATTTTATTGTACTCTATGACAAACCATATTTTGGGTTTGACACTTCTCTGTTTTCTATTTCATTGATTAGATATTTTGCTTTCTTCCCATTTCTTAGAATTTATTTTGTTATTCTGTCCTTTAACTTTTTACACTGAACAATTAACTCACTTATTTTGGTCTTCTAATTAACCTAACACATCAAAAACATTGAAACATATAATCAACATAAAATTATTAATGACATGGCTACATTCTTTTCTACTAAGTCTTCAAAATCTGATGGGTATTAACACGCCACTTCTCAAGTCTACATTTCAAGTGCTCTTTCAACTACATTGACTATTAGCTACCAAACTGGACAGAACTGGGAACTGTCTTCTGCTTCTAGAAATGAACATTTCAGTGGCTATGTGTCTCATATTTTTATCCACAGAATTATCCTCAAGATTAACCCTTTCCCTCCAAAAGAGCTTTTTGAGAAAGTCACAAATCACTATACAGAGCTGAAGATATTTCAGAAATTGGATTTGAATTTTTTTTTCCTTAATTTTCCTTTAGTAAAAAAAAAAAAATATTAAGCAAAGCCATTGAGGAAGCAACTTGGTGAGAATGTGTAGGAAGTTGGGAATAAAACACAAAACAGTTTGTGTACCCACATAGAAAGGCTGACTGACCAGGCCTTGCTAACTTTTTTTTTTAAAGATGTGGGGTACAATTCAGGGTTAGGTATACAAATGCTCATTATGTATTATGCATTAGATGAGGTGTGCCCCTCCATCCCCTGGCAGTTTCCCTCAACTGCCAATCTCACCCCCCGTGCTAACTTTTTACACTAACCAATTACTCATTTATTTTAATTTTCTTTATTGTGATATAATGTAATACAATAATATATAATATGATATAACATATTGCATAATATAAGGCTACAAATGTCTCTTGTGGTCAAAGAATGTAATTGGTGTGATGCAGATTCTATGACATTTTTTGAGACTTGCATTATGGTCAGATACAAAGCAAATCCTTAATATGTGTTTTATTTTTTATATATTTGGGAAAATATATGTATTCTACACTGTTGAGAAGAAAGTTCTATACATGACTATCAGATCAAACCCTCACTCAAATCTCCTATACATTAATAATTTTTTGACTATTTGATCTTTCAGTTATTGAGAAAATTGTATTTAAAAAACTCTCAATATGATTATAATTGTCGTTTTTTTCAGTTTCTTTTTATACCTTCAGTTTTTGCTGAGTTTTTTTTAACATGTT
This sequence comes from Carlito syrichta, assembly GCF_000164805.1. Lineage (NCBI taxonomy): Eukaryota > Metazoa > Chordata > Mammalia > Primates > Tarsiidae > Carlito > Carlito syrichta. The sequence continues at coordinate 127,166 of NW_007251414.1, read as the reverse complement.
AAGACTATGTTATTAAGTGCTCAGAAGTTTTAAATTGTTGTATCTCCCCAGTAAACTGTAACTTTTACCATTAAATACTGACTCTTTATCCCAGATAATATTTTCTTAACCTTAAGCCTACTTTACTGGCTAGTTATATCCAAGCTAATCCAATGGTGTCTTCTGGAGAGTGAGTACCTAATACACATTTTTCCATTCTTTTATTTTCAACCATTTGTGCCTTTATGTTATATATGTGTCCCTTATAAACAGTATATAGATGTTTAAATCGAGGCTAACATTTGCAATAAATTTAGTCCATTTACACTTACTATTATCCATCAATTAAAATTTATTTCTGTCATCTCGTTTCATAGCTTTTATTTATCCTGCTTTTGCTCTTCCCCTACTTCTTTTCTATTTGTTCTTTTCTCACCTTTGAATAGAATGTTTTTGTATACCAACTTTTTCTCCTGTTGGCTTCAAAATCATATACCTTATTATTTTAGTAATTCCTCATAGATTGTAACATAAACATTTAACTTAATATAATTAAATTGTAATCAATATATTTATTCTTTTCTCCAAAAACACAAAAATTTTAAATGTTTGCATTCTGATAACCTGCTCAAATTGGCCATACTAATATAATTATTATTGCTTTATACAGTCTAAAATATTTTAAACAACTTTTGGCCAGGCCTGGTGGCTCAGCCTGTAATCCCAGCACTTTGGGAGGCTGAAGCGAGTGAATTTCCTGAGCCTGCAGGTTCAAGACCAGCACGGGCAACTTGGCAAGACCTCATCCCTACAATAAATCAAAAATTAACCAAGTGTGGTAGAGTGCGCCTGTAGTTCCTGCTACTTGGAAGACTGAGACAGAAGAAGCGCCGGAGCCCAGTAGGTCAACGCTGGGGTGGCCGTAAGCATGCCACTGCACTCCAGCCTGGGCAAAGGAGTGAGACTCCAACTCAAAAAAACAAACAAACAACAAAAACAGAAACTTTTACATAAATGTATATATGAAGACTATTATTTGAAGTTCTTTAGAGTTTAATGCTACTGAGAATTTCAGAGAAAATGTCCGTTCTTCTTCCATGGTGATGACTAGTATAGGATCAATTATTATGTTAATTTCCTGGCATATTGTTTCCAGGGCCATGAAAGTAGTATAAAGAGGAACTCCAAACCCACTTGGGACAGGGCTCTACTAAGAGTTTTAGAGAAGACTTTCCCCCAGCCCCAACGAGTATCCAGGTCCAAAGGACAAACTTCCTAGCATTTTGTTTTATGGGAAGCAAATATATTACATGGTCCCCAATTTACTAAACAAAGGGTTCACCTTTCATGTCAGGGTCTCAGATCCATTTCCAAATCTACTGACACCCCCAACCTTCTCTTCTATCCTTGTGCGGTCATTAAAAAGTACATCTCTTGTTTACTGAGATGGATAAATGCCACCAGAAAAAGTGAAGTAGTCAGTACCAGCATGCACTTTGGGCACTCTGTTTTCTCTTTATTTATAGCAACGAGGATATCTCTTACTTCCTTGTAAGTTCAGTTCTGCTATGATATTATCCAGCATTTCCTGTTTTTTTTGAGTCAGGAGGATTTTCAGGTTATCTTGTCTATTGGGCATCACACAGCAGTCACCATGACCTTTAGAAAAGGCTTATCTGGTCATGACATTCCCCTCTGCTAAAGTCTTTCAAAGACTCCCCTTTTCCCTGAGGACAGACACCTGAATTTATGAAGCAGAGTACAGGGAAAAATCTGTGCTTCAATAGAAAAATGATTTATTGTCTGCAGAACATCTTTCCAGATGGATTCTTTTTTTTTTTACTGCCCTTGAGCTATTTTACAAGTCTCTAAATTGACAGTGATGTAAAATAATTATTATTCACACATGCAAATTGTGTCCTGTAGTACAACTAACTTCTCTCCCTTACCGTGAAAGAAACCAATGTTGCCTCCATGCACATGTTCATTTCAATATTTCTGATCCATAAACGTGTCTGTCCTTTGCCTTCTCCTCTGAAACGTTTGTAACATCTTACCAGTTTCCTCATTCATAACCCAGTTAAATAAAAGTTTTAACTTTACATCTGTAGGAGAATCATGGCTTACCATTTCTGAAAACTATTATTTAACAAGAGATAAGGGAATTTTCCCCCATAAGTTTAGAGAAACAATTGACAACTGACCCACACTTTCAGATCACAGCCATGTGTCGAAAATGGCAGCTGAGATCCTGGCTGCTTTGGATACAGACCTGAGAAAAGAGTGAAGAATTGTTTCTTCCCACGACCCAAACCTCTGTCATCCAAATGCCAATCTATGTGGGACATCTCAAGAGCCATACAAGCAAAACTGACCTCACCCCAAACCTGTCTGTTGATGTGATGAATAAGTGAATAAATGAATGAAACAGAAACACCTACAAAAACCAGGGTTTCTATTTACTCCCATCAGGACCCACACAGACGGGTTCCAGATGGAGCCCACGCCACTCTCTCTGAACTGCAAATTAATCTTCCTCTTGGATCTGGGTCTTTAGTATGCTTGTTCACAATCCCTCCCTCACCTCTCCTCCTCTGCCTTTTTCCAAGAAAGTCTTTGAATTATTATTCTCAAAAACCTAACATTCACTACTGAGACAGGAGTCTACTGTGGGAATCTGATAGCAACAAGGCATGGAGAGATCTGTTAAAGCCAATCATTTTTTCCAAAGCACCAGTCCCGGGACCTTGAAGATATAACTAGGTCAATCAAAGGGAGTCATTCAGACTTGCTGCCCGCGCGGATCAAGTTCACTTATTATTCAGCATTTCTGCAGCCCTCAACATTCACTTCTCAGCACCCTTTTGCCAGAAAGACAAAGGGCAGCCATTCTGTAGTAAAATGACCCCGTGGTTGGGGACGCTGATTCACCGCTCATCATGATTGCCCTCAATGATAGCTGAGTGTGCCAAGAATCTTGAACCCAGAGTTGTCAGCCTGAAGCATCTCCAACTCAGCCAAGAAGGGAGAGAACTGAAAACTCACTACCTGTCCACAAGCCCGTTGACACAGACAAACTGAAGGGCTAGTTGTGAATCACTGTCAACTACTCGTTGATGGCGGCTTTGGGATGTACCCCTGGGCATGCTCAGTAAATCTACATGCAAGGACCTCCAATTTTTTTAAAAGAATTCAGACTGGCATGGCTACCCCAGCCTTAGATTCCCCTGATTAACAACCCCACCTCAAGGATGGAGAAGTGAAGGGACAACCTGAGAACAGGGTCCCCAGCCTAAGAGGGGAAGGCTAGGTGGTAGGGGACAGACAGCTCAGAGCCTGGGTTATGGTGCCACCTAGGAAGTTCCCACACCCAAAGTGGCATCTGCACAAGTCCTGGTGCCTCAAAGTGCATGGACGAAGCAGGAATGTGTCTGAGCAGGAACGCCATCCAGAGAGAGGCTCTGACGGGTCTCCGGCAGGGACACCTCCCCAGACTTCTGGAGCCCCAAGACCCTGACCTACCCTGACAGCCATATCCCCACAGCTCCACGGTGCCCATTTGTGTGGTCTTCTTGGATATAGTTGGTTTGCTTTCTCCAAGTCTACAGCAAGGTCCCAGCAGGGCCGAACAGACCTGCCCAAACAGTAGCATTCAAATCCAGAGTGGTCCTGTTCACTGTGTATTCAAAAAGAACTCTAAACCCACTTGGAACTGGTCCCTGGTAAGGGACAGCCTGGGGGAGGTGGAGACCGGTGGCCAGACAGGTCCCTGGGTGGCAGGAGTGGTTCTCACCAGTGGAGCCCACATATCTCCCTCACCGGCTGTGCACCCTGCTACTGTGAGCTTCGGCTGCTCATGGCTCTAGCTGCTCCCATCTCCTGAGAAGTTGCCTTGCCAAGAAGTCATACACATCCCCCTGCTCCATGCCAGGGTAGCCAGGGTCTAGCAAGCACCTGACAGGCACTACAAGCATCTCTTTGCCCCAAAATAGGATGAATGGTGTTATGTACTGTGCTCTGGAGTTCCCTGTGGGGTCAGCTAGACCCCAGTGGAGGCACATTCCAGGTGTCACTCATCCCAGCCTGTCTTCCTCCTACCCTCCCTCAATCACCTGCCCATGAATCAGGCTCTGCTCACCAGAGTCAGTGAGCAACTCGCAGAAGATGTGTGAGTCCGTTTTCATTTTCTCCTGCACACAGGAAATACGTTACTACAGACAGCACCCACACTGGCCCCCCAGTTTCCTGGGTGTCTGCACACACATAGTTCAGCCCTCCCTGAAGAGTTTTTTAGCCCTGGAGTGCCCTGTAACCTAGACTTGGAAAAACCCTGGAAGGAGGAGTCTGTTTTCATAAGGTGGGTGCACATTTCGGAGCCACCTCTCTGTCTAGAGGACGACAGTGTGGTATGGAGGTTCTGCATGCTATTTCAAAGTAACAGCAACCTTGGCTCTACTCCACAAAGGCAGCAGTGGCTAACAAAAAGGCCATGAGCCTCTGATTTCAGCTGCAATTAGATAAACTCAGGTGGTCACACTAGTTACTGCAGTGTGACCCAAAGCCCCTACAGGCAGGCACGTGAGTCTGTGATGATTTTCAGGGGAAAAACGAAGAGATGAATGCTTTATTATGATGGTTTTATTGGTCAACAGAGTCTTCCAGGACACTGGATGTTTGAAAGAAACTGTGAGAAGGAGGCATCGGAAGCCACCATCTTCATACCTTGTTAAAATGATAGTCTCTATTAGGCCCTTGGTGTTGTGGGCAGCCAGATCGAAGACAAGGGAGACTCAGGACCACCCTAAGTCCTGTTTCTCTCTCAAAAAACCAAGGCTGTCTGCACAGTCAAAGGAAGACCAAAGAAGTGAGGGGCAACTTCCCAGCCCAGGGCTCTGCATTGATGAGAAGTACATCTGGACATAAGGGAGACCCAGACTGCCTCACCACTTGCCCCTGCTTTGAGTGTTCACCCTCAGCCAGGCCCTCTCCCAGGACACCTCTTTTGTATCCATGGACCCTGGACTATGTCAAGGCTGCTTGCAGGGCCCCCACATTGTATCCAGGTAGCTTCCCACAGATGTTGCCACTCTACCAGCTTCCTGGGGGCACAGACACAGAGAAAGAGATGGGTCTGCCTAGGAGCTGGGGCTCTGAGGTAGTCCCAGGGCACAGGAGTCCACATGTCAAGCAGCCACCATCAGTGCAGCCTCCCTCTCCAGGAAGCTCCCCCAGGAGGCTGAAGCAGCTCCCACAGTGCCATATAATGTGGAAGGCTGGGGACAGCCTAGGTGAGACAAAGGCAGATAGATTTTCAGGTCCTTGCTCCTCCTCTGCTGACTGTGCAGAATTGGACCAGACCCTGGAGTCCTCTGGCCCACCAGGCAGGGTGAGAACAATGTGTCTGAGCTGTCAAGTGGATCAAATCAATTACCTGCTAACATGGAGAGCCTGGCACACCCTGACCCCTGCAGACACACCATCAATGTCTGTCCAAGGCCCCTCGGCCACCTCCCAGTGGCACTGAACGGAGGCAGGAAGGGTCAACAGCCCTGGGATGTCATCCTCTGGTAAGCTGACAAATGTCCCCCGAAATCATCCTCCTCTCCAGCAGTGCCCAGTCCCTCCTGAGTTCTGCAGGATCCTCCCAGCTGCCCCGTGCAGGTCCTCAGATGAAGAGTGAGCCCTGCACAGTCCCCACCCCCAGCCCACCTGAGGGAGACAGTCTCTCAGGCACCAAGAAGAAGCTGGCAGTGGAATCCCCAGTCGCAGGAGGAGGTGGCAATGTGCATTTAAAACCACAGTGAGATATCACCTCACACCAGTCAGAATGGCCATCAGAAATAAAACAACAACAGATGTTGGTGCAGCTGCAGAGAAAAGGGAATACTCACCCATGTTGTTGGCACTGTAAATGAGTTTGACCTCTGGGGAAGACAGTATGGAGATTTATCAAAGAACTAAAACTTGAATTACCATTCGACCCAGCAATCCCACTGCTAGGGGTCTGCCCAAAGGAAAAGAAATCAATATATGAAAAAGATACCTGTACTCGTACATTCACTGCAGCGCTATTCACAGTAGCAAAGTCAAGGAACCAACCTCAGTGCCCACCAACAATTGACTGGATAAAGAAAATGTGGTGTATATACACCATGGAATACTACACAGCCATAAACAAGAATGAAATCATGTCCTTTGCAACAATATGGATGGAGCTGGAGATATCATCCCGAGTGAACTGACTCAGAAACAGAAAACCAAACACCACATGATCTCCCTCATATATTGGAGCAAAATGGTCACAAAGATGGAAACAATAGACACTGGGAACACCAACAAGGGGGGAGGTAGGGAGGGAGATTAGGGTTCAGAAATTACCTCTGGGGTACAATGTTCACTTTCTAGGGAATGGACCACCTGAGACCCAACACCCACTGCTACACAATGTGTTTATGCATGTGGACTCTCTGAATTAAAATGTGGGGGGAAAAAGAAAAAGAAAAGAAAAGGCACCATCCTGTTATTCTCATCTGAGGGTACTGGGGCCGTTCCTCCCATTCTGCTTCATACAGCGTTGGCCCACTTCAGACACCATGCAGAGAACAAGGGAGAGCGGGTGTCTCCAGGTCGCTCCCCAGACATAGGAGTTTTGGAAAGACTCATTCTGATTCTTTTTTGTTGTTGTTGTTCTTTTAAATAAGCTTTTCTCTGAACAGCCCCAGTGACTGTAATCACACTTCCTCTGGTATAATTAACACTTCTCTCCACACTGTGATTCCCCTGCATCCTTGCCTCAGGAGTGGGTCCTCCCACGCATGGTGGGTGCATGAGTGGTGTGTGTGTGTGTGTGTGTGTGTGTGTGTGTGTGTGTGTGCTCGCATGTACTGGGTAAAGAGCAGGAATAAACTCCTCTTTGGAGGAAAAGGAGGGGAGGGGAGGGAGAAGGAGACATGGGGGAGGAGGAGGATCAATAATAGTACTAATTATTGTTGCTGGTGTTTCAGCCTCCAGATGGCAAGTCATATGCCTTGGACGTGTCTCCAGTTAGGCCACCCCCTTGCATACTGCAGGGAGCCAACCCCCAAAGAGGGCGAGGGGCCAGGATGCCGTGGTGCTGGTGACAGCTCCCCCCTCCAAAGTTTGGACCCTCTCTTGGCTGTGGCTTGCTGATGAGACGTTTTCACCCAACAAAAGTGACCGTGAAGTTCAAACCCAATGATTGGCTTTGCTTTAAAATCCAAGCTATACTTTTTATTTTAATTTACCTATTTTTTGTTTAGAGTCAGAGTCTCACTGTCACCCAGGCTAAAGTGCAGTAGCATGATCATAACTCACTGCAGCCTCAACCTTCTGGGCTCAAGCGATCCTTCCACCTAGCCTCCCATGTAGCTGGGACTACAGACATGTGTCACCATGCCCAGCTTATTTTTTTTTTTATTTTTGTAGAGTCAGGTCTAGCTATGCTGCCTAGGTTGGTCTTGAACTTCTGGCCTCAAGTTACAATTTAAATAGGTGCATCCACTTTGGACAATTGTTTATTAAAATCTATGAAAGCCGAACATAGGTATGCCTGGATACCCTGTAATTTCACCCTGGAGTATAGACCAAATCGAAATGCATACATGTGATCGCAGAAAGACATGTACAAGAATGTTCCAAACAGCACCACCCGCCAAGCAGCACCACCCATAGAAAAATACTGGAAATTGCCCACATGTCCATCAATTATCACAATAAAAGAGCAAAACAACAAGAATAATGAACAATCTACAACCAGACATGACAACGTGGATAAACCTCACAAGCATAGCATTAAACACAAGAATATGAGGGAGGACCAAAAAACCCAAGAATTAATTTTTTTTAAGTATGTTTATTCTTACATATTTAAACCTCAGTCACCTTCAAAATACTCTCCATTTGATGCAATACACCCATTGAGATGCTTTTTCCACTGCTCAGAACAGTTCTTGAACTCATACATTTGGATGCCTTTTCTTTTTAATTTTAAATATGTGGGGTATGATTCAGGGTTAGGTATACAAATGTTCATTATGCAAGTACCTTATTGATGAGGTGTGCCCCCCTCCAGCAGTTTCCCACTACCACCAAAACTGATCCCACCCTCCCCTGGCAGTTTCCCACTACTGCTGATCCCTTTCTTATAGTATTACAATAGTTGTTCAAGGCCCATGTATGAGTAAGAACATGAGATCCTTGGTTCTTTGGTTCTGCTGTTTTTTGTTTCACCTCTTCCACATCAGCAAAACAAAAAAACTGTCAGACTTTTTTCATCCAGAAAAATAAAAAAAGTCACTTTGGGTGAGATCAAGTGAATAGGGAGAGTGGGGTACAAGAGTCATGCCGTTTTTGTCAAAAACTGCTGAACACTCAGCGAGGTGTGAGCAGATGCACTCACAAATCATCCATCAAGAAATGGGCAAACGTGTTGAAAGAATCTCCAAAAAACACTCACTGAAGCCGAACACAGTTTCTCCCAACAACACTAGCTGGTCCACAGATGCCAGTGAGTTCCTAGAACACTCACCTAGCAGGGGAAGCCTGTACTACAAAGAGCCTGCCCTCCAAAAGATAACCCCAGTTCTTGGGGGGAGGGTCCCTCCTCTTATGTACACAGATTACAGTGAGATAACATAAAAACAGGAAGTGCCCATCTATGCTGTGAGCAGTTGGGATGGTACTGACTCCTCAGGCGGTAACTAGAAAGAACCAGGAATAAGTTTCAGGGGTGCAGATCTCGCTCTCTTTGTTAATCTGGTGGCAGCTGTGAAGTTAGTGAAAATGCATCAAGATATGCACTTAGATACACTTTTCTGTATAAATATATTCAACTTCAAAAAAAAGTCTGAAATAAAGTAACAAGATGAATCATATTCTCTCTACACTGAAACCATCCTTGATACTTCCTATCTGGGTTGAAAATAGAAAAGGCAACAGGAAAATGTTACAGCAACTCAGGTTCCTGTAAAATCTACCAAAAGTACAAATCGAATGAAGCAAGACTCCACTAGGTCCCAGATTTACATCAGAAGGCAAGGTGGAGGCGGGGGAGGAAAAGCAGGGGGTGGGTTGGGATTTGGGGAGAAAGAGCAAGGTCAAGAGTCTCTCCTGAGTGCTGCTCATCTCTCCTGACCAACAGTCCTCTCACCAGGGGCAAATCTCAACCCCACTGAACTAAGCCTCACATCAGCACCCATGCGGTCAATGTTTCATTCAATGATGACATGTGCAATAGACATGACACAGGACCAGAGGCAAGCACTATGCAAGGTGAGCAGGTGAAGGATAGACTCAGTGCCCCAAATTCCACCCTGGCCCTGACAGTTTTCGGATGTCTCAGCGACACTGGAACCACTCTGAGACGGCATGTGACGGGAACAGATGCTGAACCAAGAAGGCACAGGTTCCCATGATTCAAAAGGGACCCCACACCAGGCCTTCAAGAAAGTGATTCTCATGAAGCCCTTCTCAGGATGGCTTATGGATGGAAGTCCTGTGGCTGTGGCAGGGGAAGAGCAGAGGCCGACTGGCTAACAGAATCCAGACACCAGACCAGGCCTTCCACCACCAGACAGGACCTGTGTTTGCCCGCCCGCCAGTAACATCAACACTGCAATTTCTCCTGTCTCCCCTTTCCACAGCAGAAAGAACTTGGTTTTGGGAAAGAAAGGAAAGCAGATGAACACCTGCCCTCCTGAAGCCTGAATGGTCTCTAAATCCAACATTTAAAGAATCCCAAGGAAGAGGAACTCATCAGAAGGTTGTCGTGTTGCCAGAATTTCTCAGTAGCATCATCTGGGGTCATGTGTTCTATAATATAACTATCACTTTTCATATTTCACTGCAGGATTAGAAGTGTCTGGAGCCCAGGCAGTTCCTTGGGGAATAACAGTGTAGGGAAGAAAAGGAAAAGTCGACCCAAAGGAAACAAAAAGTGAGGCTTATAAACCTGCAGATACTGAGCTATCAAAGGCACACCACCCACAATGGGCACTCCCTCCTTCCTGTTCTACATATGCACCCTCTCTGTCCATGGGTCTCTGTCACAGCTGTTGACCTTTCAGTATGCCCTTGGTGCTCATATTAAGTGTATGTATGTCTATGTGCATGTGTGTGTGCTTAATCTCTAAAAGCATTGTAAGGTGGAGGAAAGAAGCATATCATGACACCTGGATGATCTATCAAACCCCTGAGGAGGGATGGGGAATCCAAGCTCCTCTAGACAAGAGTTGCTTCCTTCCTTCTAGCTATTTTGTAGCATGAACTCATGCACTCAGGATTGACACCTCCTATAGATGCTCACTTTGCTTTTTTTGTTTTCTTATTTTGGTTGGGGTCTCATTCTGTTGCCCAGGCTGGAATGCAGTAGCATGACCATGACGATCATGGCTCATGGCAGACTTGACCTCCAGGGCTCAGCCGATCCTTCCATCTCAGCCTCCTGAGTGGCTGGGATGACAGGCATACACCACCCGCTGCTCGGCTAATATTTTTATTTTTTTTGTGGAGACAAGGTTTCACTAGGTTGCCCAGGCTGGTCTTGAACTTCTGGGTTCAAGCAATTTGCCTGCCTCAGCCTCACAAAGTACTGGGGTTACAAGCGTGAGCCACCACTCCTGACCCCATGGTGCTTTAAAAGGGCCCTTCACATGTGACCTGGGAAACTTTTATCTGTAGATGTCTGTCTTCTCTACTGGCTCCAGGTGCCTCTAAGAGAAGAAGTGTGTCTAATGCCACCAGCAGAGAATTCCTCCCCCCCAATAAAAGCCGGCTGAGTTATGTCAAACTGAAGTATGAATAAGTTCAAAGAAAAGCTCACCATGATCTAGAGAAAGAGGTCAAGGACACTGGTGTTGAGTTAGGCCTTGAAGGAGGTGTCGGACCAAATGTGTGAGAGCTTGCCACACCGTGGACACCCCACACATGTTGAAAGAATGAGCCAAACTGCCCTTTCCTTTGGTTGGTCACCCAGAGTCCATTCTGTTAAATCCATTTATAACCCAGATACCCCTGGACCCCACAGTCTAAGAAGTTGGCTCTTTATCTCCTAGGCAAGCTGGAGCTGAACTCTGGAGGCTTCAAGTGTAGGCTGCAGGGTTCAGTCTCACCTTGTACATGAATGGATGTTCAGCAGGGGACGCACCTGTCACCACCCCAGGGATACATCAGGAAGCCCAGTCCAATGTGACTGGTTTCAGTGCTAGAACAATCAAGAGAAAGGGACTGGAGGCTGGGAGGGCAGACAGGTAAGGAGCCAGAAGGCGCAGGGGAGAGATGATGAGAATCTGGACCTCAAGGGAGATAAGGTGAGAGTCCAGGCGAGGAACAGCTGGGAGAGACACTGTGAAGGGGCACTTCCAGAAATGCAGCTTCCTAGATGCTACTGTAATGAAGACATGGGAATCCAGGAAGCTATTCAAGCTGGGGATGCAAACAGGAAAGGTCCTGATGTAGGAGGCAGGCATGTGCGTCTTGTTTTAGATCAAGCCAGAGTATCTGAGTGAAAATAATTGTTTCCCCTTATACCTTACACCTTACCCAAAGCACCACCAGTCTTCTGTATAAACTAGAGAGAGTGCCACCCCACCCCATTCCAGCTGGGTGCACAAACAGGGAAGATGGGTGGATCACACTTTTATGCACCTTGGGAAAAGGCAGTTCTTCCTCTGAGCAGCTGCAGTTCTAGGCCAGGGTCTCAGCCCCATGCTCGCCTAAGCTATGCATCCTGTGCAGGGCATGGCATGTGCCACCATGTTAAATGGCCCCGATGGAGCATCGTTAAGGTTTAAAGCCCTAACAGAAGATGTCAAAAATGAGTCAAGCACTCCATAGGCAGAGAAGAGTCCAAGAATGGGAACATCAACTGCCAGGGCGAGCGAGTTTTACAATGTGGAAACCACTCCAGCAGCATCTACACGGTCATGTCATATTCCAGGCAAGCACCAGTTCAGGCTACATAAACAGAGAAACTTCATGATATCGTCTCCTGGGGTTGAATAAGTATAAGGGGTGTCTGCCACCACAGGGCTGGGAATCAAAGCCTGGGTCCAAACATCAAAATTAATACCATGTAACAGAAATGGAACCATATCATAAAAGCTGCTCCTTTTCTCAGCCTTTCCCAAATACCCTCTGTCCACAGGATCACTTCTTGGAAGCATGCCAACAACCTGTCAGCCAAGGAACCGATCCTGGGAGGCTCAGGGGAGTTAAGGCTAGGGTAGAAAGGCAGACAGGTCCCATTGCATAAGGAAAGGAAACCAGTCAGGCATCGTGGCTTATGCCTACAGTCCTAGCTACACAGGAGGCTGAGGTGGGAGGATCACTTGAGGCCAGGAGCTTGAGACCAGCCTGCACAACTAAAAAGACCCTGTCTCTGCAAATAAAATAAAATAAAATAAAATAAAATAAAATAAACAGTTGGACATCTTGGTATGTGCCTGTAGTCTCAGCTACTTTGGAGGCTGAACCCAAGATGTCAAAGCTGGGGG
>NW_007251414.1:90858-114655 GCF_000164805.1 Carlito syrichta | reverse complement strand
GGGAGAGAGAGAGAGACTATCCTCCCTTTTACCCCAAGGGGGGTTGGCATTTTTTTTGAGTTGGAGTCTCATTCTGTTGCCCAGGCTGGAGTATAGTGGCAAGTTCACGGCCACTCCAGCTTTGACCTGCTGGGCTCCAGTGATCCTTCTGCCTCAGTTTTCAAATAGCCAGAACTACAGGCATGTGCTACCATGCCCAGCTTATTTTTAAAAATTTATTGTAGAGACAAGTTCTCATCGATTTGCCTGGGCTGGTCTCGAACCCATGGACACAGGCCATCCACTTGCCTCGGCCTCCCAAAGTGCTGGGATTACAGGCTGAGCCACTGAGCCCAGCTGAGGGTTGGCATTTTGAACAGAGACCATGAGGTCAGTGTGAAGTTCAGTTACACAAGGAGCAAAACACATGCCTGAGTGTGTGTTCATGTGCAGAGGGCAAGACCACGGTACCTGCTCACAGCCCTGACTTACAGTGATGCTTCACAAACTTCTCTTGTAGTAAGTTGACACTTGGTTAAGCTAAGCTTTCTGGGTCCCCTATCAGAGATCTCCACTCAGCAGACTGGGGTGGGGCCCATGACTGTGCACCTCTAACAAGTTCACAGGGACCCCAGGGGACACCGATGCTGAGAAACACTGGCTTAGACCACGAGCAAAAACTGATGACATGCACAAGAAATCCATCTAGCTGCACAACCTCAGTGGTCCTGGGAAACCAAAAGAAAATCACATTTACAAAAGTAATTCACATGAAATAAAAATGAATAATGGTTCAGGGCATGCTTGGGAGCAAAACTATATTCATCTGGCTGTAAATTAGCCTTAGAAGGAAGCATATTTCCAGGATCTTTCAGGAGGCTAGTGATTTCAAATGAATGATCAAATTAGAGAGATTTTCCGTTACCAACAGAAAGACAATTTAGCACAAATGCTCACACTGTACAGATGAGGACACACGAAGAACAAAAGGGAATGCACATGAAGTTTGTAGTGGAACTGGAATTAGAACTCCTGTCTCCAGGTTCTCTGTCCGATATGCCTTCTGTTCCCTACAATGTTCCTTATCCTTGTGAGCCAAGTTTCCTATCTCTGAATATTTTCATGGCAGAAACTATAAAGATGCAGGAGCATCATGAAGTTTTATTGTCCTTCAGAGCAGAACAATGCTGGCCAGTCCTGTACAAAGTCAACATAAAAGATTTCATTCTTGGTGTCTCCTAAAATAAACCCTCACCCTGTACTGACACTCAGAATGTTCATCCCAAAAGAGCATGCCCAGGCCAGCATACTTCTTGTTTCCCCTTTCTCCCTCTCTCCTTCCTGACCGCTTCCCAGTGACCCCAGAAGACACACCCCAAGGTGGAAGAGCCATAAAGGAACACTTATGGGCCCCTAGAAGCCTCCAGCAGCACTCCTTCCCAGGCAGGACAAGATGTGTCCATGTATGGCTTTCTTGGTCTGCGATTGAAGATAATGTTTTTGCCATCTTAGGCAAAACAACTGTTTAGATCTGCACTGGAGTGGACATCCTTCTCCTCACACTGTGTGCAATTCAGTCCACACTGCTGGACTGTACAGCCGCAGGGAGCCTGTGGAGGTCCCCTCCCCTTCCCTGGACTGTTCACTCCTCTTGCACAATTGAGTCAACCGTTACAATTGTGTTTTTCCTTCTCATTTTGTTATCAGAGGAACAGTCAGTATATAGGAAAACCCAAGCAACTGTCAAGAGGAGAAGATAAGAAAAACAAGACATTTATTTAAAAACTAAAGGTTGCCATGTGACACAGTTAAAGAAGATGCTTTAGTCTGATACTAATAACCCTCTTGATGCATTTTCCAAGTCAGTAGTTCCTCTTTGCCATCACTGTACTAGTCATGTTCTGCGTTTGCCGCCACTTGTTGTAAGGTTCTAGGGCTTCTATTTGGGAACAATTTTAGGTAGAAGCACAAGCTGAGGTTGAAGAGACAAAGTGAGGACATCTGAATGCCCTCTACATAAGTTTAAACAAAAATTTGCAAGCAATTCTATAAACCCTAAGGCAGGTTGCTGGTGTACAGAGCTCTATACATATATGCAAAAGCTCTGTAAGTCCACAGACATCCTAGCTAGTGCAGGCCTGCTGGATTACTACAAACCGTAATCAAAGAGCTAAGGTGATTTACAGAAGACTCATGAACAAAGGCGTTTCATTAATAGTATCTAAATATCTTAAATAACCTATAATATTTTAAATAATCAACAATGAATAAGTACAACCTATACAGTCAACGGAATGCCAACCATACCATGAGATGATAATTATTTACATTGACCTTTATTTAAAATATGTTGTCACAAAAATGCAATATGAAACATCCTATTTTAAAGTTAAAAAAAATGCAACATTCAACCATGTACTTATTTTATGATGACCACCTGTCTTATTTTATGAGGTGATCATTCAGTGCCTGAGAAATATTTACTACCTACATGAAATATATTTATGCATATGAACAAATACCAGAAAAGAACATTGAAAGTCAATATTTTGATTGTGCATGGAAACATAATTTTAACTCAATTTCTTGTTTCTATTTCTGCTATTACTTATATAGTTTGAAGTATTCCACCAATGACATAAATTAGATGCATTTAGTTGGTGCAATGTCATCTGGGCAGAAAGTAATAATCCAAAAAACATTGGTTATCTCTTCTGCACCAGGCACTGGGCATACAACTGTGAATGCGCTGGACCAAGTTCCTGCTCTCAGATATACTAATCAGAGGAGGGTAACAACACAATGAGCAAACAAACACAAAATCGTCAAATGATGGCACGATACATGTTACTATAAATGCCCATGTGATGTGCACACACAGTCAATCATGGACTTCCTGGTCCTGCTTTACAGAGAGTCTGACCATGGCCAATACTTGACACACTGGCTGTACAAGCTTCCCACTGCTGCTGCAATAAATTACCACCAACTTAGTGGCTTTAAATAGCCCCAAATGGCTCTGGAAGTCAACCCAAAAGAGGTCTCACTGGACTAAATTCAACAGGTCAGCAGGGCTGTGTTACTTCTGGAAGCTCTCAGGAAGAATCTGTTTCTTTGCCTTTTCTAGCTCCTAGAAGCTTCCCCTATTTCTTGGCTCATGGCCCCTTCCATCTTCAAGCCAGTAAAGTTGTCACTTTGCCTCTGACCTCTGCTTCTGTCATCAGAGTGGCTCTACTTCTCTGGCTCTAATTCTCCTGCTTGTCTCTTCCACTTTTAAGGACCTGTGTGATTACACTGGACCCATCCTGATAATTCAGAGTAATCTCACCATCTCAAGATCAGTTGATTAGCAACCTTAATTTTCCTTTGACATAACAAATTCACAGATTCCGAAGATTATGACATAGACATCTTTAAGGGGGCACTGTTCTGCCTACCACACTGGGGTAACTTCTAGTCCAGCTTCCTGGTGGAAATATCTTTCCTCAGAGATGTTTATCAGAAGGGAAGATGTGTAAGAGTTTTTCTCACAAAGCATAAATTCAAATCTACCCTTGTCTGCCTATGAGAATTTGGGCAAGTCACTTTAACTCAGATGAGGATAATAATACTTAATCTATGGTTCTGTGGAAATGATTGTGTGAGGTAACCTATGGAAAGAGTGTGAATCTGGAAAAATAAACAAAGACAAGCAGTTAATATTAGATAAATTAGTTGATTCTGAATACTTTTATTCATGAACTACCTTTCTTTTTCTTTGTGACAAACTCAAAATGTCAAGCTAAAATTTGAACAGACATTCTGGATATTATGGAAACTAACCAATGGCATGTGGTTCACCCTTTCCCACATTCCACTGAAGGGAATAAAGAAATGCATCAAAAAATGAGTGAGGATGAGTCTGTAACACACAAGAATGGGCTGTTGACAGGTGGACCATGAGAGGGCACACTGGTCTCCAGGTATGAGCCCCTATCTCAGCAAAATCATGAGGCTTTTGCTGCTGGAAGGAACTGCTGTCAGGGACACCCCACCCCATACCATCAATATGTCTTTCTACACCCATCCATTCAGAGATCCCAATTCCTGGAAGTGCAACTTAACTAAGCAAAAAAGCGGGAGCATGGTGTTATATTGCCTTTTGGAGACGAGCAGAATAGAGAAAAAACAGAAAGAACCACAGGAGCAATACAAACCAGGGTGGCAGATTTTCATGCACTGTCTCTAGGTGTGAAAGTTAGAAAGAACTATCCACTGATCAACATTATAATGAAAAAAGCTCCCTCTATACAAACTACAAGGCAGCAGGAGCAGGAAAACCCCTCTCAGGTCAGCTGGGTCACCCTAGAAAAGTCAACATAAACACTAGAAGGCGGCCAAAGACCATGCACATCAACCAGTCCTTTAGCTTCAGTGATGCGAACAGTAACCTGACATGTGTGTGCAGGTAAGAGTGGTGAGGGTGCTGGAGGGACAGGAAGATCTGCTCCCAGGCATACACTTGACCTGGATCTTCTCTCTAAAAGGCGGATAACTCAAGAAAACTTTGAAAATTATCTGCAACATAAAGAACACGATTCTCCTTCAAAGGGTTTATTATAGAAGTATAAATAAATTTTAGAAAGGTTGTATTATTTTAGTCTCAATGATATGCAAAGAAACACGAATATGAAAGAAGCATCAATAATTGGACAGAAAAGCAAAGATTACAATGAGGATTAATGACGATGGAGGTGGACCAGATATGAAATGATTAAAAAACCAGAAATGCAAGCACAAAACACAAAGGAAATAACAGGGAGTAGAAAAAAGACCCCATAGTGCTGTAAATCAAATCACTGAGGAGGAAAACAAAAGTAGAGACTGTTGTAGAATGAAGAGGAAAAGATGAAAAGATTAAAGTGATAACAGAGAGAATGACAGACACAAAGATAGACAGATAGACTTAGCTATCTAAGTTACAATCAGTTCATATTCCAAGAGAAAAAAAAACAAAAAACAAATGAAAAGTCACAATCAGAGGTAATGTTCTCTGAATGAAATGAAATAAAATTAGAACTTGGTATTTAAAAACATGCACATAAGACACTCTGACAGCTTAGAAATTAACAATCAATCTCTCAAATTAATTACAGAAGAAAAGAAAACAACAATTACAAGTCATTCGAATAGCACCAATAATGACTTCATGACACCTTAAAACTTAGTATGAGTCTAAGACTATCTTCAAAGTCAAAGGTATTATTGAGCAAGAAAGAATAAAAATGATCAAAGCACGTAATTCATGATATTAAGAGATAAAAACAAAGGAATTAAGAGGAGATTTCTAAAGAAATGTTAAAACTGTAATCAATGACTCAGAAAAAAAGGAAAAAAGTAAAATTGATAAAGAAATATAAGAGATGAGTCTTCAAAAGTAAACTAAATACAGTCAGATTTGATCAGGGAAAAAAGAAAGGCAAACACGTAAGTTAGCATGGAGAGAAGGTTACATAATACAAACCAAGGTGGCAGATTTTCTAGATATGAGAACTAGAAAGAACTATCAGCTGATCAATTTGAATACATTTAGTTCAATTTAATGAATCAAGTTCCATCTAAATATACAAACTACAATGCAGCAGAAGACCCCTCTCAGGCCAACTGTGTCACCCTGGAAAAGTCAATAAAAACGCTAGAAGACAGGCAAGGACTATGCACATCAACCAGTCCTTCCTTCAGCTTACGTGATGCTAACAGTCACCTGACATGTGTATACAGGTAAGAGTTGTGAGAGTGCTAGAGGGGACAGAACAAGTTAAAACCAAAAAAAAAAAAAAAAAAAAAAAACGCAAGTAAAACCTAACCTTGTTTTTAAAATCTTAATAATAAAATTGGCACTTCTCTAAAAAATAAAACACAGAAAAATATCAATGGAAGAAATTAAAGTTTGTTCAAAATTATCTTCACAGAAGATGATAGGCCAGGCAGTATTATAAGTGCTGTTTCAAATTTTCAAGTTACAGCTTGTTCTCATGCTTCATAAAATATCCAGAACACAGAGTAACATGGAAATCCTCTATTCATTTTATAAAGTTACTGTAATGCTAACACCAAAGTGTAGCAAAGGAGCTATCCATCAATGTCTTTCAAAAAATATAAGAGCAAAAATTTCATAGACAATACAAATAAATCAAATCCAATGTCATATTAGAAGAAAATATATATCTTGGCTATCTAGGGTTTACTTTCAGAAGTGGCTTAGTATGGATGTCTCTCTATATATGATGCAATATTAAACACTTTTTATGTGTTAACAAGGCACTTGATCTCTGTCAACATCCATGGTTGATTTTTTTTTAAGATAGAGAACTAGATGCATAAGGAAACTTCCATAGCATAGTGAAAAGTAACTAACTTAACTTATAGCCCCCAGGTTCCATAGTCTGATGGATTATACTAGGACCTTTCAACAGTAAAAAGCTAATCAGTTACAGCATGAATCTAAAAATTTCCTGTCTAATGGAAAATTATTGAAAATTTAATGGTATTGGTTTGTATAATACTTTTATTTCCATTATTGTGTAGTTTAAAAGTTTTAAGAATAAAATAATTACAATCAGTTCATACTCCAAGAGAAAAAAAAAATGAAAAGTCATAATCAGAGGTAATGTTCTCTGAATGAAATGAAATAAAATTAGAACTTGGTATTTAAAAATATGCACATAAGACACTCTGACAGCTTAGAAATTAACAATCAATCTCTCAAATTAATTACAGAAGAAATTAATTAATTTCAGTGGCTCACGCTTGTAATCCCATACTTTGGGAGGTCAACATGGAAGAATTGCTTGAGCTCAGGAGTTTGAGACCAGCCTAGGCAACACAGAAAGACCTCACCTCTACAAAAAAAAGTCAAAAAATTAGCCAGGAGTGGTGACACACCTGTGTAGTCCCAGCTACTCAGGATGCTGAGAAGGGAGGACCACCTGAGACCAGGAGGCCAAGGCTGTGGTGAGCCATGATCATGCCACTGTACTCCAGCCTGAGCAACAGAGTGAGACCTCAACTCTAAAAAAAAAGGATAAAAAATATAATGAAGCAATATTTTAAAAGAATATATAAAGTATAAAACAATAGTAACAATACATAATAAATACCAGAATAACTTTCACAAATAAATTTAAGAAAGAAATAGGGAAATAATCATGAATCTTGACAGATGTTTTTAAAAAGCCTTCATCAAGCAAAGAAGCACACAATGAATGAGACGAATTTATGCAATAACACACCATTATTCCACAACTTATTTATAGATTTGTCAAACATAGAGGGATTTGAGGAAAATTTAACAGACATTCTGAAGTTAACCTGGAAAGATAAAAGAGTGATACTGGCAAGTGATTTTTTTAATTCAAAACGAGAGAAAAGAAGTCTTGCCCTACCAGATAACTAACATGCTAATAAGCTATAACAATTAATTAATGAGTAAGCATAACAAAATAGATACCATACAAACTGCCTCTAGTACATAAGAAAATAAGCGTGAAATCAGGGTGATACCACAAGTGTAATGGAAAGATTATTCAATAAAAAATACTGGAATTAACTATTAAACCTGCAAATCTATTTAAATTGTATCTTCATCTTATGCTAAAATAAATTTCAAATGAAGTAAAGAGTTAATTTTTAAATAAAACCTTCTAATGGGGGAGAAGGCACAAAAGATTATTTGAAAGAAATATATGATTGACATTCTGGATAGAATAAAACAATGAAAAAATACAAGGGAAAAGATATAGTTTTGACTCTATAAAAAGGAAAATCTTCTGCATGCCAAAAACAATGAACAAAACTTTTAAAATAGGGTAAAAGGTTCATGCATAGAATATATAAAAAGTTCTTACCAATCATTAAGAAAAAGACTATTATCTCATCAGAATAAAGTGAACACTGGACATGAAGAAGCCTTTCTCACAAGGAAAGAAATATAAATGTTCAATAGACATCTGTAAAATATTCAACCTCAATGGTAAAGAAAACTAAGGCAATGAGATACTATCCTTCCACAATTAATTTAAAAATATATAGAATAATCATTCAAGTCTGGCAAAAGAACATGGAATTTAGAACTCTCAAATGTTACTGTTGGGATTTCAAATTTGTTCCAATTCCTGGAAAGTTATGCAGTATATAATATATATGTAGCATGTGTTAGCATTCACAATGGGCATGCCTTTTAGCACTGAAATACTACTTTTAGGAACCCAATCTAAAGAAATTGGCCAAGATTGTCAAATACTTCTGTACAAGAACAATAATCACAGTGAAGATGTGAAAAACTTGTAAATATCTTAAATGCAAGCCTGAATAAGCTAAATGTACAATAGGATTATGCCTTATAATAAGCATACATTATCTTAATATATCTTACATAAACTTATTGTTTTATGTGATAAACTTCTAGAAATAGATTTATGTAACATATAACTTAATATGATGCATATAGATAAGATACAATTGAAGGATACAATGTAATAGTTAAGATCATGGGATGTAGAACCAGCCAGCCTGGATTCAAATCCTATTTGGCCATACAGAAACTTTGCAACCTTGGGTAAGTTACAAAAACCCTGTATGTTTTATTTATTTATTTTTTTTGGCATTTAAAATAGAAATAATAAAATTATCTATTCTATATATAACTGTTGACGAGATTAAAGAAGTCAGTACAAATAAGAGCCCTTAGAACGGTGCCTCCAGCATGCTAAATGCTCAATAAACATTTGTTGTAAGACTAAGAAAAATATTATAATTCTTATCACTAGTATGCAGACATTGAAAATCAATTTTTAAGTTTAACGCCATGGAGAAAAACCTATGATAAGTTAAAAAGCAGGATCCAACCATTGTACATAATCTCTTCCAAAAAACAGAATAAGAAAGAGAACTTCCCGCCTCATTTTATGGGGCCAGCATTACCTTGATAGCAAAACAAGAAAATGATAGTAAAAAAGAGAAAACTACAGATCCATATTTTGTGTGATCATAGGCACAAAAGTCCTCAACAAAGTGTGACCAAATCAAATCTAGGCAATGTTAACGAAAAAAAATTCATGAAAAACACACCATGATCAAGTGGGACTTGTTCAGGATGTGCAAGTCTGACTCTATTCAAAAATCAATCAATGCCACCCATCATTTTTTTTTTTAATTTCAAAGATGTGGGGTACAATTCAGGGTTACGTATACAAACATTGATTATGCAGGTACCCTTGTTGATGAGGTGTACCTCTCCCTCCCCTAGCAGTTTCCCTCAACTGTCAACCCCCTCCCCCAGCAGTTTCCTACTACTGCCAATCCCGACAACCCATCATATTAAGTGTCTCCCATCCAGGTATTAACAAGGCCCAACCCTGCTTAGTTTCCAAGATCAGACAAGATCAGGAATGTTCAGGGTGGTATAGCCATAGACTATCATTGAATGTTTAAAGGAGGAAAGTCACATAATGATATCATTTGTTGCAGGAAAAGCAGCTAATAAAACCAAATCCATAAAAACCTCAGCAAACTAGGACTAGGAGGAAACTTTCTCAATTTTATAAAGGTCATCTATACATAAAAATAAAAACCTTTAGCAAACAGTGTACTAACAGAGAAGGGATAAATGTTTCACTTTAAGATCAGGAAAAAGGCAAGAATGTCCATTCAAATGTAACAAGGTACTAAAAGTCCTTGCCATTGCAATAAGGCAAGAAAAGGAAATCATAAACCTTGAATCTGAATGTTTACAGCAACTCTATTCACAATTAACAAAACGAAAACAAAATAAAATGTTCCTCAACCTATAAATGGACAAACTAATGTGCATCTGTGTAACTGAATACTACTCACACATACAAAAGAATGAACTACTGATACACAAAACAATTTAAATGACTCTGAGACACATTACATGGAGTGAAAGAAGATGACAGACTGTGAGACTCCATTTATGACATTCTGAAAAAGACAAAACTATAGCTACAGTGAACAGATCATGGGTCAGGGATGGGGCAGGGTGTGACTACAAAGGGTAGCTTGAAAAAGTTTTCTGAGGTGATATATTGTTCTGCATCCTGATTGTCAATTTTATTGCCCTATTTTTGTTAATTTTTAAAGCAGAATCCAAGACATGACATTCATTTTAACATACGTAATGAAGGAACTATATGGCAATATTTAAAAATACTGGAATTGACCTGTCTTTACATGCAGATCTATTGAAAGTAGGTGCAATGAGTCTTCCCTCTGCACATGGCCCAACAAACACCTGTGATTTCAAACATCCAAATTGTGGAATCTCATTCAGGAGGTCCTTAACATTAGGTTTTCAAACCCTAGGTCCCTAAGATCCTAAGAACTTTTCTTCCTTTGGAAGTGATGTCCAGCTCACAGCCCAGAGTTGCAGCAACAAGGATGGAAAGAGTTTAAATACCTGTAAGCTCAAGGATCCCAACAAGAACTAATAGTCACGCATTTTCAAAACAGTCATCCTAATGGTTATATGAGGTGACTACCCAGGGGGAAGGGGAATCAAGGATACAAACTCTCTCCCAAAGCAAGTTAGGAGTGTCCCAATAGCCAGCATTGTTTTTTTTTTTTGCTAGTTGGAGTCTCACTCTGTCGCCCAGACTGGAGTGCAGTGGCCGCTCCTGGCCACCGCAGCCTCGACCTACTGGGCTCTGGTGATCCTTCCACCTTAGCCTTCCAAGTAGCTGGAACTACAGGCGCGCACTACTACGCCCGGCAAATTTTTTGATTTAGTGTACAGATGAGGTCTTGCCAAGTTGCCCAGGCAGGTCTCGAACCCGCAGGCTCAGGCAATTCACCCACCTCAGCCTCCCAAAGCGTAGGATTTCAGGCTGAGCCACCAAGCCCGGCAGTTAGCATTTCTGATTAAACAAATCTTTTTTTTTTTTTTTTTTTTTTTTGCTACAAGAAAATTCCTAATTTTTCCTGTTTACTGACTACACTGAATGCCAAGAAATTCACAGAAAGATTCCAGCACTTCGAAAACATTTCAGAATTTGAAATAACTTTACCAGGAGTTTGTCTGCACTAATAGATTTTCTAACCTTAACCTTCTGTTGTTTTTCCTTAAGTATTTACTAAACAAGGAGTCGGTATTTACTAAGCTGGATCCATGCCCCAATTTCAGTTGTCTTTGATGTCAGTTTCTTCAAAGGTAAACTCAGATGTTAAGATTCAAAGGTCCCCACTAGTTTCTTCATGTCTAACACTCTAGGAAATAAATAACAGTGAAAATAATATTGCAGGAGTCATGGCTAAACTGCTCAAATGAACAAACTACTTGAATTAATGATTTTCATGGAGAATTCATTCAGAAGTATTGTGCAAATGACAGAAAAAATTATTCCACAAAGAAATTGTTAACAAGCCATGCATGGTCTCTATCTGGCTTTTAGCTCAGGTTACCACACCTGAGAGTAATTAAATGGCGGTGACTGAAGAAACCCGCCATGTTCTAATTTTATGAATGCTGAGTGAGCTTCTCCAACTTGCAAGCAGTCTTTTGTGTAGGATACAATATTACTGGGAATGGAGTTTCCCTTAATTCCTAAAGTTACACTTTGTAACTGACTTTATTTTTGGAATAGGTGATAAGTTACTAACTAACTTGACTGCTTCTTGTACTAAAAGCCATATGGAGTACAATTATAAAGGAGCAACACAAGGACTGATACTAGATCTGCCCAATATCTTGAATGTGATGATGACAAACCCACACAGGTGATGAAATTGTACAAAACCCAATAGATCTGCTAAACACACACACACACACACACACACACAAATACACAAATGAGTGAAGTAGTCCCACACTATCCAAGGTTTCTCTTCTGCCATTTCAGTTATCTGTGATCCACCTCAGTCTGAAAATAATAATTGGAAAATGCCAGAAATAAACAATGTCTGAGTTTTAAATTGCTGCCATTCTGAATAGTGTGATGAAATCTCAAGCCATCCTGCTCTGTCCTGCCCGGGACATGAATCATCTCTATGTCCAGTGGATCCACATTGTGAATGCTACATCCATTAATCACCTAGTAGCTGGGTCCGTTATCAGATCAATTGTCGTGACTTGACAGTACTTCAGTTCAAGGTGAAGAGTAACCTAATGCTATGTCAAAATGCCCACATCATTCCCCTCACTCCACCTCATCACATAGGCATTGTATCATCTCACGCAATTACAAGAAGGGTGAGCACAATACAAGATATCTTGAGAGAGACATACAGAGAAGCCACATTCACATAACTTTGATTACTGTATCTTGCTATAATTGTTCTATTTTATTACAAAATATTGTATGATTGTTCTATTTATTATTGCGAATCTTTTACTGTGCCTAATCTATAAGCTAAACTGTATCATAGTTAGGTATGTATAGAAAAAAGTCATATCTAAAGAATTCAATACTATTCATGGTTTCAGGCATCCTCTGGGGATATTGATACATACACCCTTACTAGGCAAATAAAACTGGAGAAATGTGAATGTGATTGGTGGATTGTATCAGTGTTACTACTCTGGAAAGCGGGGAAAATAAGCAACTCTGTATTACTTCTTACAATTGCATGTAAATCTGCAATTTTCTCAAAGGGATATGGTGAAGAATAAGCTTTCTCCCTACCCCTGACCATTAGCCCTCCCACAAGGCAGTAGATCTTACCAATTTCATGTGTACAGTAGCTAAAAGAGAAAAAGGAGGGCGAGAATAAAAGAGGGAGGGAGAGAGGGAGGAAGGCAGGAAGGCAGGCAGGAAGGTGAGTTTGCTTGCTTAAATAATTTGGGACAGTCCTGCTATATATCCAAACAAATGATAAAACTCTTTCATACTAATAGTTATGAGAGCTATGACTATACCTTGTTGTGAATATCCCTTGAGTCTAAGAGTATTTCTAGTGAACATGTCTCCCCCAATTCCAGTTTCCCCTCCCGCTGATTCTCAGAAGTCACTAGTAACTTTGAGATCTTTTCCCTCAAGAGAGGACACTGAGTTATCTTTCCCAGGGAAATAAGAGCACCCCCTGATACAAATCTAAAACTAGAGACATGGAACATGGCCCAATAGAATGACCCAGTCAGATCACCTTACAGAGACTCTCAATGTCAACAAGACCCTCCTTTGCACAGTTTCCAATCATCTCTTCCTTGGCATCACCTAAATATGAATAGATGCCAAAGATTCCCTGACATCTGAAGAAAGTGCAGGATATGAAAAACAAGACAAAACAAATGGACAGCAGCAACTTGAAAACACAGTCTCCATATGGGGAAAAGAAAACTCCAAAGACTGCTTTGAATATACTTAGAGATATAAGAGATGATCTTGGTATTGCTGAAGCAGAACAAGATGCTATTAAAAATAACTTTCACAGGAAAAAGCTCTTGAAAATTAAAAATATGACAGAAGAAATTAAAAGCTCAGTATAAGAGTTGAAAGATAAGTTAAGGAAATCTATAGAAATTAGAGCAATAAGATAGGAGAAATGGGAGAAAAGAGATAAGAAAATTAGAAGATCAGTCCAGAAAGTCAAAAATCCAAATAGCAGGCACTTCAGAAAGAGGGAAGTCAGTATCTTAGATGCAGGAAGAAGATCATAAAAAGAAAGTTCCCAGACTTGAAGAACATATGCTCCCAGACTAAAAGAACCTGGTAAAAGATCCAGGAAAACTGATGAAAACAGACCCACATTGGTCATATAATTATGACTTGACTAAACATTAGGACCAAACAGACCATCAAGAGCAAAGCAAAGAACACACATGCTCTAAGAAGGAAAAAGCAGGTTTTCAAAAGAATTTAAAACTAGGGTAGCATCAGAGTTCTCAGAGGCAACAACGGAAGCTGGAGGACACCCAAGCAATGTCTTCAGAATTCCAAGGCAGACACGTTCCAACCTAAATTCTTGACTCACCCTATTTTCTAAGTGCAGAGGTAGACGAAATATATTTTCAAACACACAAAGTCTCCAATGTTTACTTTCCATGCTTCCTGTCACTGGAGGCACCTGGAGTGTGTGACCCCCCAAAATGTAACCACAAATGCAGAAATAAGCCAAGAAAGACACATGCCTGGGCTCCAGGGAGCATGACTTTCAACAAAAGGGAAAGCTGGAAAAAACATGCAGGGTAAGGCAGATGGGAGATCACAAGATGACAGCTGGGCAGCAAACTTTACAAGCAACCTGTCCAGACTAGAAAAGCCAGAAGAATCTGGTAAAGATTTCCTCCAAAGAACACTTGCTGG
This sequence comes from Carlito syrichta, assembly GCF_000164805.1. Lineage (NCBI taxonomy): Eukaryota > Metazoa > Chordata > Mammalia > Primates > Tarsiidae > Carlito > Carlito syrichta. The sequence continues at coordinate 100,379 of NW_007251414.1, read as the reverse complement.
ACTACTTAGCATCACTGTACATATCAAGAGGAGATTGAAGAGCTGGGCGCAGTGGCTCACATTTGTAATCCCAGGGACTCTGGAGGCTGAGACAGGAGGATCATTTGAGGTCAGTCATTCAAGACCATTCTAGGCAACATAGTGAAACTCCATCTCTGCAAAATATTTTTAAAATTAGCCGGGCAAGGGGGCAAATGCCTGTATTTCCTGTTACTGGGGACACAGAGGTAAGAATATCACTTGAGCCAGGGTTCAAGGCTGCAGTGAGCTATGATTGCACCACTGCATTCCAGTCTGAGTGATAGAGTGAGACTCTGATTCTAAAAATTTAAAAAACAAAAACAGAAAAGAAAACAGACCATCACGGCAAGTTCAGGCTTAAATTAGGGGTAAAGGCTTAGGAAACTAAGCAAAGACATATTCATTCACATTCGGGACAGGAAAATTAAGACGTATATTTCAAAGCTCAGCTAGGAAAAGCAGTTCTGTGGCTATGATAAGGTAAATACTGACCGTTAATCCAAACCAGTGGGGCTTAGCCCTGGCTTCTCATTGGCATCATCTGTATCACTTTTTAAAAAAAAATGCCTAGGCTACACCCCAGAGCATGACATCAGAATTTCTAAGAGATGGGACTCACTCAGAGCCACCTCCTAGATGAGTAATGTTTAAAGTTCCCCAGGTGATTAGAATGTGCAGAGACAATTAAGGACTACGGAGCTAACCAAAGGTGCAATGCTCACCCTGGCGTACACTACCCCAACATCTTCATCTGTAGCCACAACTGCGTATCACCTTGACTTCCAACTGCCAGCAATATATTTCACCTAGATGCTCTCCCAAAGTCAAAACATCCAAAAATGAATGTTTCACGTTCTGTCTTGGAAATGGCATTACCAACTTCTTGATGTCGATTTGGGTACCCCCTTTCTCCCAGTCGCCCATGTCTCCCCTGGCTCTTTTTGTTCTCTCATCAAAATCCTACCCAGGAAACCTGTTCCTTACCCCTTGTGCTCCATGGGTTCAAGTTCTGTGGCAGACAGGCTCACTAAATTGAAAATAACTTTTGCTAGGACCAAACTGTGCAGAATCAAAAGGGAAAAATGAAATGTTGCAAATATAAAAGTCCTCAAACTAGGTCACAGATGAGCTGACTTTGTTCATCTTCTCCTAGAAATAAATAGCTATTGACATGCCAGGAATGATTGCTAGGTTTCATGATGTAAATGAGTGACGTTTATCAGTTGGGACAACTCCCGGAATGATGCAGGTCTCTTCCTGTTCCCTCGAGCCTCCACCTAAGTGCTAAACATGGAGGGGTCATGGCCAACATGCTCCTGGGTCCACAGATGGGTCTGAGAAAGCTGAGTTTCTACCCAAGTCTAAAATGTCTACATATCATCACTACCACCCACTGCCCTTTTCTACATGTTAATCTCATCAAAAGGACAAGGCTCAACTTGGGTTCTTTGCCTAAAATTGGAATCCTGATGGCAGCCCACAATGTTTGGGGTACCAATTGACATGCTGCACCTTTAACAACCCTTGATATGATCCTGTGTTTTCATTTCTGCCAGTGTAATATTGAAAAATGGTACTTTGTTATTTTCAAATTTGGATATTCCTGTTAAGACTGAGATTAAGATTATTACTCACCTCTACCAGCCACTTGCAATTTCGTTTTTTGTCAATTGCCTGCCCGTATCTTTTTGTCCATTTTTCTGTGAGTTTGCCTTTTTATCCCCTATTCTTTTCTATCTAACTCCTTTTGCTTTTCCACTTTCTCCTGACCACCACGACCTCACCTATGCTATGCTGTATTTCTCATTCGCATTTCTCATAATTCATGAGAATTGGTTGTTCAATGCCCCCTTCTCACTCAAGCTTGAGCACTATAAGGATGAAAATTCAGGTGCTCATCCTAGACAATGCTGTCACCTCCATGACTGGCAAAAAGCCAAGTGTTTCATGAATGAATGGACGGAGGTCCCTGTGTCTTACACAGTTGGGGTCCAAGCAGGGACTCTCTCAAGAGGGTTCACCACAGAGTTTCATGAAGGGCAGGGCGGGGAAACCGACAAGGATGGTGTTGCCTCTAAGACTTGCAGCCACAAAGGGCATCACCACCCCTGGGCTGAAGGGAGGAGAAAAGAAAAGAACATGAGGAAGAGGAGAAAACAGCAGCTGGAGCCCTGGGATACCTGGAGCCTCTCACCACTCAGCTCATGGAACACCTTCTCCCGCCTGAGTCCTTCATAGTTCACATTCTCAAAGCCTACAGAATGACCCCACATGTGCCACCATAGCAAACAATAAATAAAAATGATTGCCAAGCAGGCTCTGCAGAAACAGAAGACAGGAATAGGCCAGAACATCTCCAATTACCTTCCTGGCAGCACAATCCGTTGACTTGGCAACTTTAGGGATGTCTTCAGAACTCTCCATAACTCAGTTTCCCCATGATAAAAGCCTGTGTGCTATTATTCCTCTTTCTAAAGTTATTTTGCTCAAAGAAAAGAAACCTCCTTCCATACAGAGAGTGGCCAAAATCCTGTCCTATCAGCCAACTTCCACCAGGCCCTGGAATTCTCAGCAAATAGCTGGTTTTGCAATTCTTTTGGCTTTGCCAACCCTCGGGGGGGGGGGGGGGGGGGAGAGGCAGGGGAACAGCTTCCCACAAGGATTCGAGACTTGCAAGTAGAGGAAATCTTTGAGAAAAATCTGGGTTGATGAGAAGCTAAGAAAAGCCAGGAGGAAAGAGACATATCTATATAAGTTTATGCAGAAAATAGAAAAGGTTGGAAAGCAATGTGTTTCTAAAATACTACTTCTATGAAACCAACCTTCTGTTACTCCTTACTCCCAAGTTGACTGCAAAAGGCAGGGCGATTCCCACCTTCTAGTCATATCCTCCACCACCAAGACTGGAAAATGCAGCACGTGGCTCTGACGTAGGTGGGCTTGGGTTCAAATCCTGCCACTTAATGAACAGACACTGGGCATGGTGCTCCACTTTTATTAAGCTCAGACTCTCCCATGAAAAACGAGCAGCAGCATCAAATTTGCTGGACTAGGGGCAGAATTGTACATCATGACACTAAAACCTGTGCCTGTCAGTGGACTACTAACATATGGTGGTTAGTTTTTTTGTTTTGTTTTTATCACAAGCACTGTAGTTCAGAGATCAAAAGAGCTTCTTTACTTAAGAAATATATTTTATATTTCCCTGTATTTTAACAGATATCCTCCAAGCTCCTACTACAGGCCAGGTGACTGGGGTGACCAAGGTGAGGCAAGTTCACAGGATCCCTGACCTCCTGGTGCCTGGAATCGGGGGAAGAGGAGATGTCACACAAATCACCACCAAATACACACACCGTTGCCAACTGTGATAAATGCTATGAAGGGAAAATATGATATATGAAGTCTGACAATCCATTCTAGAAAATGTGCTCCATCCCTCATTGCTGAATATCACTATGGTCACCTTTGGAGCACTCCCCTTGGGAAGCTATGCATCAATGCTAGAGCCTAGTCCACCTGTTAAAGTAATTTTGGAACTCTTTCTGGAATGGCCATCACAGCCATTGTTGTTATTTGCTGGGGTCTGACAATTAAGTTCGCGAACTTGCCACTGTGCGTTTACATTAGCAGCACTGTACAAATAAGGGTATTGGAACACCTTCCCTACTCACCTGATCTGGCCCCAGTGGCTTTTTATTTTCACTCAAAGATAAAGGATATATCAAAAGGAAGACATCTGATGATGTTCAGGACATCAAGGGTAATATGATGATGGCTCTGATGGCCATTCCAGAAAGAGTTCCAAAGTTGCTTTGACAGGTGGACTAGGTGCTGGCATCAGTGCATAGCTTCCCAAGGGGAGCACTTCCAAGGTGGCTGTAGTGATATTCAGCAGTGAGGGATGTAGCACTTTCTCTAGGATGAGTTCACAAACTTAATTGTCGACTACATATCCAGAGAGCAAAGTGGAGGGATCTAGTCTGGTTAGAAAGATCATGAATCAGGAAGTGAAGGATTCACCAGCTGTGGTGGACACAACAGTCCCAGAAAGTGGGACCAGAACGTACTGGGGATCTGAGACCAAAGGGGTATTGTCCTTTGGAAGAGCCAGAGCAGGAAGTGTAGAAAGAAAAGGCAAGAAGATGAAGTTGAAGAGCCCAGCAAGACCTCATGCAAAGCCACTTGAAGGATCAAAAGGCTGTGATCATTGCTCTCTGAGGAATGGGAAGCCCCAAAGACACTGACAGGCTCATGGATCTACAATTTAAGTTCGCAGTTCACATCTCCACAGCAGCACGCTTTCCAGGTGCCACTTCTGAACCCCACTCCAGTTAAAGATGAGCAGCAATATTTTCACATGGATAAGGTATTTCAAAGATAGTGTATATAGTCATGTATATAAGGGGGAATCCAAAAAACCTGGAATTTATTTATAAAAAGTGTGTATTTGTTCATACATGTTTAAATTTCAGTTACCTTCAAAATTCTCTTCATTTGATGCAATATACCTATCGAGATGCTTTTTCCACTGTTCAAAACAGTTTTTGAACTCATCCACTTTGATGCCTTTAGTGCTTCTGCCGTTTGTTGTTATTGTTGTTGTTTTAACCTCTTCCGCATTGGCAAAACGTTTCTCTTTGAGCACTTTTTTCATCCAGAAAAACAAAAAAACAGTCACTCAGAGTGAGATTGGGTGAATAGGGAGTGTGAGGCAAGGGGGGTCATGCCGTTTGGGGTCAAAAATTGCTGAACACTCTGTGTGGTGTAGGCAGGTGCACTCACAGTCTCTTACAACAATGCCAGCTGGTACACTGATGCCAATGGGTTCCTAGAACACTCACCTAGTGGGGGATGCCTGTACTACAAGGGGCCCACCCTCCAAAAGATAATTCCAGTTTTTTGGGTCTCCCTTATATGTATATCCACATGTATGTGCATATATGCATGCATGTATATATGCTGTATTCACCACTGACCACCTTGGGTAAGGTCTACAGTCACGCCTAAGCTCCGACCCCTTTAGGTCCTTGGATTTTCCAAAGGCAGCCACAGCCATGCCTCCTATCACAGAGGCTCTTACATTGTGATTCCCACACTCCTCGGATGATTGAGTAGGGGTGTCTAGGCCCTTCTCCTTCTCCTGCGCTGACACAGGCCACTGCCTTGACCAACACAAAACAGTGGAAATGACACTCTGTGATTTCTCAGGATGGGACGTGACAATGCCATGCACTTCCACCCTCCTGGGACACTTGCCCTTGGAACCCAGCTGTCATGCTCTGAAAAGAATTCAAACCGAGCCACAAGAGGGGCCACACAGAGAGGCCATGTGGATGTGCTCTGGCCCAGTGAACAGCAGCATCAGCCCCAGACATGGGATCATGTTGCTTCGGATGACTCCGGATCCAGGAGGTCGGTCCCCCAGCCTTGCCATCTTTCCAGCTGAGGCCCTAGACATCATAGAGCAGAGACAAGACAGCCCCACCACCACCTGTTCAAATTTCTGACTCAAAGGATTCATGAGCAAAAAAGTAAAATGGCTGCTTTATCCCACTGTTTTGGGGTGATTTGCTATACAGTGATAGCAACTGGGACAGAAAGACTCTCCAAGTTTTTAATACACACACACACACACACACATGCACACATGAGTATGTGTACATATATGCACATGTGTGTGAGAATATTTCTTAATCACTATTCACTTCCCTGAGAACCTTCTAGAAAGGATATCTATAATGGCACTTGAGTTAGAATTCCTGGGCTTTATCCACACTACTTCTGGAAAAAGATGGCCTGGTAGTCTACATCAAAAAAACGTTAAACACTTTTACACCATTCAAAATATACAAAAGTTATCCATTCTCCCTGCAAAAAGAAATGATAACTCTCTGTAGCAAATCTAGCATCTTATTTCAATTGGCTTTGAAAACAGAGATCAAAATGAGACCTTCATCCGTAACAACTAAATAGGGCACCCAGGGCTGGTCTTTGTCCTCCACAGAAGGCTCGTGTGTCTAAAGAGTGTTTGCAGATTAAATAAAGCAAGATGTATAAAGTGTTCTTAGTATAGTACCTGACATTCAAGTACCCACCAAATTCTGGTTATTATTACTGTTTTTGTTGTTGTCAAAATTAACATTTTTCTTGACTCTAACACTAACCCCGCCTGACCTAAATTAAGCAATCTTCATGTTCCCTCTCAGCAGAAAAGCATCCATATAGAATTCTTGTCCAGACTACTTATAACCCAATACTGAATATACTGAAAACCTTTTCAGTACATAACTGAAACTTTTCAGCATATAACCGAATCTGAGTTTGGTTAGACCTCAGATTCCATATGATTAGAAACGTTACACAACATTATATAACATAACTAGCACACACCTCTATTTTGCTTTGGTCATAGAACTGTCCTTTCTAAGAAGGAATGAAACAGGGTAAGAGAGAAGGGAGGAAGATAGAGAGAGAAAGAGGGAGGAAGAGGGAGAAAAATCAATATGTGTTAGGAAAGCTTCTGAGAACTTGCATTTAACAATCATTGCATGGCTTTCAGGGTAAATAAATAAAAATATCTTTCATCATTATAAAGGTACTCCTTACGGGATTATGTAAATACTACAAAGCTGCACCCCAGTGGTATAGCTTGAAGACCAAGGAACAGAGGTGAGAACAAAAAGCCAGCAGGTCACCTCAGGTTTTTTTTTTTTCTCTCTCTACTCTTCAATTGCTGTGTGACCTCAAGTCAATCACTTAGCCTCTCTAAGTCACAAGCACTTCGAAACAAGGCTAAAAAACTCCAAGCTTCAGTATTCACACGGAAAAGAGCATGAAACAGAGTTTCCAGGGTAAACGTCACCATTTAGAATGTTTAGGTATGCTGAATGATAATTTCCCAAGCAAAATAATCTTTGGCAGATTCACATGCGTTCATTAATATGTTAAAAATTATCTTGGAAAGCCTGTGTCTTGATGCAAAATGCTACTGTGCACTGCATACAGAAATCATCAATATCTCAAGGGAGGAAAGGTGATTAGGGACCAGTTCAACTCAAAGAAGGCTGGCATCCTCCTCCTTTACTGCTGTTGGGTGTGGGGATAGGCATGGTCTTCCTAAACCCAACAGGGATGAGAGGGGTTAGAGAGCAAGGGAAGAATGGGGAAAAGGCCTGTGCCACAGAACCAAATCTGAGTCCACTGGACCTGAACAGAAATGTCACTGCCAGGGAAACCATTTCAAAATGACATTCTAGCCACCAGGTTTCAAGTTTGCAGTCTCTCACACCCCCTCCCCCAGAACATCCCAGCTTACCAGAGCCCAGGCAGCCCCCTGCCGTTGACAGACTTAACTGTATGGGCCACATCCTTCATCCAGAAAAAAAATATATCTTTATATCCTAGAAAGTGGTGGGAACTCTATGATTCATAGAGCCCCAGTATGTTGGAAAAAATGGCCGGCATGCCATCAACTCTTGGAATAGCCCTTTCCAAAGGTGGCATGAACCGGAAACTGGCCTTTCACTCATAAAAACTGGGAAGATAAAAAGGGCGTTCATGAAAACCCTCTTAGTGAGACTGTTGGTAGACTGATGTCTGGCAGGTTTGCATCTGCCCTTGGAGCAATGTCCTGTGTCCCTCACACCCACACAGCCCCTTGCTCATGTCAGAACCCAGGGCCAGAGGAATCCAGGAGCTGTGGAGGGAGCTGAGGAGTCTTGTATGGCTTCACTGAAGACCAGGACGAACTCTCTCTCCATTACCATATATGATGAAGTCTGTCAAGAGGTCTGCTGAGACCTGCAGGAGACCCACCCACCAACCGGTTTCACCATGAAGTAGGAGACCAGCCAGGCTGGGGGAGACCCCTTTTTAAATGGATGGCGCCTTCAAAAATATCTTACTCTCACTGTCAAAACGCCTTTATTCTGCACCTCATGACACCCTGTATTCAAGCTATGTCTGTCTTAACACCACAGCACACATTTGTAACTGTTTTTTCTCACAACCACTTACATGGCTGTCTTCCCACGAGCTGTGCCCCTTCAAGGGCCGGGATATAAAGCCATTTACAACAGTTATTCTTCCAAGTCTTTTCGTCGTATTTTTTTTCTTTTCTTTTTTTAAAAAAAATACAGCTGCACCCCAGGGTCCAAATTGTTTTCAGCGGACAACTGTGCTGAGCACATGTTCTCCACGAGACCTATTTCAGCTCAAGAAAGGCCAAGGACAAAGACAAGACAAAAGTTATGGGTGAAAGGACCCCAGAGCAGGAATGGACAGGAGTGGACAGAGTGATGGGTGGTCTGCCACAAATCCTTTCTTTCTCAGCAGCAAGTCTGCAACGGGGACGTGGGAAGGAGTCCACGTTCTCCCAGTGAATGATCAGTTTAAGAGAACAAGTCTACTCCTAGCCCTGAGCTGGCTGGCCAACACTTTTTCTCCACCCGAAGTTCCCAGCACCTGCTCTAAAAGGCGGGTAGAGAGCTTTCCATCCCGCCTGTTCCAGGTGGAGAACATTCTGACAACCGTGTGCTTCCCAGTCCCCCTCAATCCTCCAGCGAGCCAAGAAGTGTACAGGTGGTTACCTGCACAGGTACCGAATCTTCCAGGACAACTTTGTCGGTGTCCTTGGGGGAGGGCTTGTTGAGGGCACGTCTCCCCACCACGGCCACCACCAGTCCCTCCAGCTCGCGAGTGACAAGCGTAGAGGCAGGAGCAGAGGTAACGATGGGAAGGGCAGCGGGCGCCCAAGCTCGCCGGCCCCTTCTCCGCCGCACGGTCCAGGCGCACGGGGTTCCCTCCTCCTGAGCCCCTGCGGGGACAGGGGGAGTCCTCGTGCCCGGCTCCCCCTCCCGCTGACCCAGCCTGCCCGCCCCGCGGCTCCGGCTGGGCTGCACGTTGGGGCTGCCCCGCGTCCAGCCCCGGAACCCCCGATCCCCGGAGCCCTCGAAACCCCGAACCCCGCGCCGCCGAAGCCGCAGCGCCCACTCGGGGCAGGCGGCGAGCACTCACCCTTCTGCTCCCGCAGGCTCGACAGCGACCAGAGCAGCAGCGCCACCGAGGCCAGGAAGCAGAGCTGGCTCAGCAGAAGGTCCCTCCGCCGGCGGCGGCGGCGGCGGCGGCGCGCGCGGTCCTCGTCGCCGGGCGGCGGCATCCTCGGGCGGCCGGGCGGCGGCCCCGGCGGGCGGCGGCCGCTCCTGTCGCGGGCGGCCGCGGCGGGGACGGCGGCGGGAGGCAGTCCTGCGCGCAGCAACCGCGCGTCCTCGCTGCGCTCCCACCCGGCCGCCGCCTCCGCCTCCGCCTCCGCCTCCTCCACCTCCTCCTCGCCGCTGCCCGTCTCCTCGCCTTCGCCCTCGTCGTCGCTCTCGCTCAGTCCCTCCTCCCCTCCCTCCTCCTCCTCCTCCTCCTCCTCGCCGCTCGCCCGCGCCGCCGGCTCCCGGCACTCGGCGTCCCGCTCCTCCTCGCGCGCCATGGCTCCCACGCTCCGCGCCCGC